>NW_026899105.1:0-71753 GCF_033153095.1 Gastrolobium bilobum
CACAAGATGCAGGCCTTCCATTCTGCTTTTTCATTAGCCAAGACTTATGAAGACCAGCAATCTGACATCAACAGTGGTCCCCGACAACAACGACCATGGATACCACGCCAATCATTTACCAACAATAACAACACAAATGCGTTTTCCACCAACAAAAATCCTACTTCATCTCCATCACTACCAATTAAACGCCTGACCGCGGAGGAAATTCAAAACAAACGTGACAAAGGACTTTGTTTTGGATGTGATGAAAGGTATGTTTTCGAACACAAATGCAAAGGAAAGGCCACTTTGTTATATTTTGAAGGTACTGACGATGATAATGTCCAACCAGTGGAGGAGGACACTCAAATTATTTCGCCAGATGCAGACCCTATCCCTAATTATTTTTCTGAGATTAGTTTGAATGCTCTTTTTGGTCATTATTCCCCTTGATCTTTCAGATTAACAGGATCAATACATGGCAAACAGGTCCAAATATTGATTGACGGAGGTAGTACCCATAACTTTATTACTCATAAAATGGCCACTTACTTGGGACTTGTTCTACAAACTGTTAACCCCTTTACGGTTCAAGTAGGCAATGGCGAGGGGTTGCAATGCAAGGCCCTTTGTTGTGACATTCCATTAATAATGCAATCGCACACATTTTTCTTGGATTTATATCTGTTAGATTTACAAGGCGTTGATATAGTTCTAGGAGTTCAATGGTTAGCCACATTGGGCCCCATTCTTACGGACTATGGAAAATTGCTAATGAGTTTTGATCACCATGGCAATACTATTCAACTCCAAGGACAACGGCCAGATACTTCAATGATGATTTCACCGGCGAAACTTGACAAGCTTATTGCTTGTAATGCCTACACTTCATGCCTCATGTGTTTTACCCAATCAGACCATAATTCCACCGTTACCCCACCTTCACACACTAATCCTATCCCTCATACAGTCCCTGAAATCCAAAATTTATTGGCCAACTACTCTGATGTCTTCACCATTCCCACCACCTTACCCCCCAACCGTCCACATAATCATCACATTACTCTATTTCCAAATTCTAAACCTGTTCAAGTTAGACCTTACCGTTATCCTCATTTCCAAAAGAATGAAATTGAAAAATTATGTCAGAAAATCCTTACGGTCGGTATTATCCGACCAAGTCAATCCCCATTCAGCTCTCCTGTTTTATTAGTCAAAAAGAAGGATGGCACTTGGCGTTTTTGTGTGGACTATCGGGCTTTGAATGCCATAACTGTGCGTGATCAATTTCCTATACCTACAGTGGATGAATTACTAGACGAACTCCATGGAGCTACGGTTTTCTCTAAACTGGACTTGCGATCTGGATACCACCAAATCTGCATGAACTCTGACGACATCCACAAAACAGCATTCCATACACATCATGGACACTTTGAATTCTTGGTTTTACCATTCGGTTTATCGAATGCATCTTCCACCTTCCAGGCTACAATGAATGAAGTATTTGCACCCTATTTACGGCGTTTTATCGTAATATTCTTTGATGATATTTTGGTTTTTAGTCCTAATTTGATAGAACATGTTCAACATTTACTTACGGTTCTGGAAACATTACACTCACACTGCCTATATGCCAAAATTTCTAAATGTTCCTTTGCTACTAACTTTATACACTTTCGAGGACACATTGTTTCAGGCGAAGGCGTCGCACCTGACCCAGAAAAATAAAGGCAATTTCAGAATGGCCCATTCCTAAGACTATTACACAGGTACGAACTTTTTTGGGTTTATCTAGATACTATAGACGTTTTATAAAAGGATATGCCAAAATTACATCACCAATTACGGACCGACTTACCAAAAACCAATTCAACTGGACAAACGAGGCTCACACGGCTTTTCTAAATCTAAAGAAGCGTCTCACTGAAGCGCCCATTTTAATGCTACCAAATTTCAGTAAACCATTTACAATTGAAACAGATGCGTTGGGTTCCGGTATTGGGGCAATTTTACTACAAGATGACCGTACGGTAGCTTATTTTAGTAAAAAATTATCTTCCCGAATGCAAAACCAATCCACATACATTAGAGAAATGTATGCAATTATCGCAGCAATTAGCAAATGGAGGCAATATCTTTTGGGATCCAGTTTTATCATACGAACTGATCACAATAGTTTACACCATCTGATGTCTCAAGTGATCCAAACACCAGAACAACAGCAATTTTTGGCGAAATTATTAGGATACCAGTACACAATCACTTACAAATCTGGTATCACTAATGCTGCTGCTGATGGTTTGTCCAGGCAACTTCAAGGGGATATTGAACCCCCAGTCGCACAATTGGCATCCTTATCCACACCCAGTTCTCACTATTTACCAGTATTACAGAAAGAATTACAAGCAGACACATACGCAGCAAAATTAATGGGGGAAATACAGTCATCCAAAGAAAAAAAGGGGAACTGGGATATTAAAAATGGACTACTACTCCACCGTGGTCATATCTTTCTGCCTGAACACACTTCATTAATCTCGAGTCTGTTGAAGGAGTTCCATTCAGCACCCATCGGCGGACATGCTGGAGTCCGGCGGACATTGTCTCGTTTATGCACATTTTTCATGTGGAAAACAGTCAGAAAATATGTACAAGAATTTGTGAAATTTTGCGAAGTATGCCAAAGGGTGAAACCCATTAATCACTCACCTTATGGCTTGTTACAGCCGATTGAACCTCCTACAGAAATTTGGTCCGAACTAACAATGGACTTCATCACACATCTGCCACTAGTCCAAGGAATCTCTGTCATCCTCATTGTAGTGGATCGTCTAACCAAAGGAGAACATTTTATTCCACTCCCAGACCGGTATACTGCCTCCAAAGTTTCACAAGTCTTTTGGGATAATGTGGGGAAAATACATGGAACACCAAAGTCCATCATCACTGACCGTGACCCATTTTTCTCAGCGCTTTTTGGAAATCGTTATTCCAACTCCAAGGCGCACAACTTCGTTACATTTTGGCGTACCACCCCCAGTCAAACGGACAAACAGAAAGGGTCAATAGAACGTTAGAACAATATCTCAGAGCATATACATTTGAGAAGCAGAAAGAATGGTTGAAATTTTTACCTTTAGCGGAGTATCGTTACAATACTGCATACAATCGCAGCATAGGTACATCTTAGTTTGAAGCTACGTTTGGAAAACCTCCACCATATCCACTACGGTATTCGTTGGGAACATCAACATTAGAAGCCGTTGATTCAACTCTGCTGACCAAAACGCAATGAAGACACAAGCTGACAAGAAAAGATGTGATTTTACCTTCAACATAGGAGATCTGGTCCTTCTACGCTTACAACCTTAACGACAACTTTCCTTGCGTGGCCGTTCATCACAGAAGTTAGCAACCAAGTTCTATGGACCGTACAAAATACTGGAAAACATAGGAAAGTGGCGTACCGCCTAGAACTACCACCAGACGCCAAACTCCATTCAGTTTTTCACATCTCCTTACTACGACCATTTTATCACCGTAAGGACAGACCCCTTCCACACTACCCAACCTCCATTGATACTGAAGACCTCATCCATATTCCACACACTATACTTGCGACCCGCAATGTTTCGCGTGAAGGAAGACCAATCACCCAGCTGCTTATCCATTGGACTAATCTTCCTCAGGAAGCTGCTACATGGGAAGATGAAAAACATTTAGAACGATGGAATGAAGATGGCAACATTTCACATGCTACTGAAGGCATGTTACCAACTGTCACAAGTAATCCAAGCCGCCCCAGCAATACACACTGCTCAAGAGCCTCTGATGTACCTCGCACAGATACAACTCACGCGGCCCAAGGAACTAAAGAGCCATTGCATGCTTGCGCTGCCCAAGATTCAACGCACAAGGAGGACCCAAGCGACAATGCACTACCCACTGCTGACCCACATGATTCAGCGCACACTGCCCCAGAATTTTTCCCTGTCCAAGGTTCCCACGGTACACTCAATCAAGTATCCAATCCTAGCCCATGTGATAAGGCACATACCCAGCGCACCAATCAGACTTCACCCAGCGGATTCCCAGCCATTGCATGCTTGCCAAGTCAGCTTCATCAAGATAACACTTTGGAACCACATACACCTGAACCGAACACAAGGGAGGAGACTCGGCCAGCTTCTGTCTCCCACAATCAGCCCACCATCGATTCACCTATAGTGGGCCTTGAGGACAAAGCCTGTTCTGATGGGGTGGGGAATGAAGCATGCAGGCCCAAACGTGCAACAAGAGTACTAGCCCACTTCAAAGATTATTTATTTAATTAAATTCTATTTTATTAGGATAAGACTTTATTGCAATTATTAGGAAGATTATTCTTTTATCTTTCTGTTATTTAGTTTCCTAGATAATAGCTTTTATCTTTCGGTTATTTAAATTCCCAATTAATAGCAAATTAGGATTATTAGATTACTTAATTCAAGGAAACGATCAATGAAAATCAGAGATTAATTTGGTCTATCTTTCCTTCATCATCTCATAGTTTATTATAATAAACTTTAACAATTGATAGGATATATCAATGTCAACCTCTTGTGCATAACTCATAAATAAAATAAATATTCCATTTTACTTTTTTTATTCTCGTAATTTGTATATTCTAACATTAAGTAAATAAAATGCGGGTTTTATTAATCTCCTTCCACATAAGATAGTTATCTTATGTGGTAGAGAGAAAATGGGTGGGTCCCACCATTACAAGAAAAAAGAAAAAGAAAAAGAAAATGGAGTGCGAAAATCGAAGTGAGAGAAAATGAGATAAGTTACCTCATGTGAAAGGAGAGTAATATTTCCAATAAAATGCAAAAGGAAAAGAAAAACACGTACGACACCAGATGCATAAATAAATTCAAATTCAACCTAAAACCTTGAAATGTCTGTGTAAAACTCAATGCGAGATTACAAGAGCTAGAATATCATATCCAATGATAAATTAATTAATTCCAAAAAATAAAAAATAAAATATACTCTTATTTTGAAGAGAGAGATCCTATAAAGAGAAAATAATTAGGTCATCTCAATATAAAGAGTGACATTTGTGGAAGATTCACAGATAGGACAAGTGCTAGCAGTGGATCCACAAGAAGTACAGAGACAGAGATGCCTACAGGGCAGGATGAGTACCCTCGATTCCTCCTTCTTATATTTGGTAGCTTCAGCTTGATTTTAGATTGTCTATACTGTTTTTTTTGCTGGTTTAGTGCTGTCGTTTATGGGGAATCACCAGATTATGCCGAGAAGCGCAGTAGGTTATGGCTCGACAAAAATGTGCTTAATATGGTATCAAAAGATACTGTAAGAACTTCATGCTTGGTTTTTGTTTTTAAATTTAATCCAACGTCAAATGATGCAAGATAAACATTGGCGAATCAGTTGTTAGCATCAATTTGTTATCTTTATTTAACTCAGTAAGTATGAAAATTAGCTATATATCTCCAAAAAAATACAATAAAAAATAGCCTGATTGTGAATCGTTTAGTGTTACTTGCTTCCTTATGAGCTCCAAACCTCATAATTGCATTCAGTTATGCTCCTAGAATTTTTACTGCCTTTTACTTCTGCTATGCATTTTATTTCACAGGGAACGTAGCTGTTACGGGACTGAATTTGAAGTTGCCCATGATGGATACAACAACTGATTTCAAAACCAAAGCATTTGAGAAGATGAAGAGACTGAGATTGCTTCAACTTGCTGGCATACAATTTGATGGTGATTATAAATATCTCTTAGAAGATCTTAGATCGCTTTGCTGGGATGGATTTCCTTCAATATATACACCTGCAGACCTTCAAGTTTTTGAGTTAATGAACCACTTGAATGGTTAATTATTCCTTAACAGAAATATTTTCACTTTGAATTTTCCTTGCAAAATTTGATGTTACATTTTTGTTATGGTTTGATAATTAGTAAGTGCCAAACTTAATCTAAGTTAAGGTTTAATTATGAAGGTTTCACAATTACATTTGTAGCACAGGAAAGACAAACTGCAATGAAGTCCTGTCCAGGAGCAGTTTACTGAAGGCCTACAATGAATGGCTGCTTACTTTGCATACCTTAGTTACAGGTATAATGGCAGAGAACAAGAATGATTATGATCAACTTGCAATTGACTCTGTACCTTAGTTACAGGTTTAATTACTATAGTTTTGTGATACAGTGGTTAAGTGTTGGAAGATGAAAGCTATAAGAACATACTCCAAGACACCAATGGGAATCACATGGAGACTTTTGCTATGGGAAGCTGTAGCACCAACAAAAGCACCACTCCCAAGTCCCTTTCCACATCCTGGACTCAGAGCTATGTTGTCCGGAACACCAATCAATATGCTCTTGCTATGAACAACCAGGTTTCCATCCTCAACAGAGATCTGCACTATTCTTATCTATCATGTTCTGTTGTTATACAAACTTATGAAACTGTTTTAATTTATAATCCTGTTTCACTTACATCTAGATTCAAACTCTAAATGTGATAACTTTAAATGAAAGCCTGTTTCACTTGATCAAGTAGATTATCTTATTAAAAATTTTGACTGCAGCAAATTAAACTGGGTAGCAAGATGAGTGTTGATTTGTAACCATTGGCATGAATAAGTTAAAAGAATTATTTTTAATGCAATTTTGTTGGACTATTGGCTTGAGTATTGATGAATTGGTGTGCAAATTACTTGAAAGCCATCCCCTTCTCAAAAGAAGGTCGAGGGCTTAAAAAGAGAAAAGAGGAGCGTAAGTACTAGTAAAGAAAAGTGAAAAGGTTATGACTTATGAGTCTCCGTTATTACTTCATAATTACCTTTTTGGCTTTTGCCCTCTGCATTTAACCGTTCGAGCAACCAGTATTTCGTTTGATTATGACATACAACTAGTATCTAGGCCTTTTGTGTTACATATACTACTATAGTGTAAATGTTTAAACACAATGGGAACCATGGCTGACACAACTAGCTACTGTGACTTGCCTCTCCCTTGCTGCTAAGGTTGAAGAGACCCAAGTTGCCCTTTTTGTAGACCGCCAAATATGTGTCATTTACCTATCATGACTCCACTTTTTGTAAATTAAAAATAAAAGATTTTGATCATTGGTTATGATTCTTCTCTAATTTGTGTAGGTGGAGGACAGTGGATACTTGTTTGAAGCAAAAACGATAAAAAGAATGGAAATTTTGGTCCTTTCCACTCTTGGGTGGAAGATGAATCCTGTAACACCTCTCTCATTTCTTGATTATATCACAAGGAGACTTGGGGTTAAAGGGTAATGTTTGTTAGGAGTTTCTCAGGACTCGGGAGGTGTGAAGCTGTTCTTCTCTCTGTCTTTGCAGGTAACTTTGCAGATCTTAATTGTATGACTAGTATTCAAATTTGATAGAAATTGATCATCATAATAAGGAGAGTCATGAGAAACATAGGTACATTAATAATGATTAATAATTACGTTAAATTCAATTAACATTAAGAGTTAAAGACAGAGAATTAATTATAAAAAATAGGGTGAGAGTTAAAAAATAGGAATTAATTATATGAAAAGATATAATTGCCTTGTGGTAACATGTGATACTAGTTCATTTAGCGCCATGTCATTCTTGTCTCAAATTAACAAATATGTTTCAAATGGTATTAAGACAACAATATTTTTCTATCCACACTGGTCAAAAAGCTAATTGTACCCGCACTGGACAATTAATTTTAATCACATTTTTATGAGTTTATTTTGACCAATCCTTTGTGACTGAGAATGGGTAGTGATATTTCTTGCATTGTGAGCGTTTCAATGTAGATAAAATAATAATAAATGGTTTCTAAGTACTCAATATATAACTGGATAGTGAAGCAGTAATATCACATCAAATTTAGAAATGGCCTCTGTAGCATTTCTGTGCTTCATGTTTGCCTTGGCAATGACTTGCTATATGCTCGTCCAATTCCCTCAGGTATATATGCTTAATTATTTGCCCATTTTCAAAAGGTGCATTTTCACCTTATATGTAGCAACTTTGTTAGCCCAAATCCTTGTCCAACAATGATGTTACTTGAGTGATTATGAGGTCCCGCGTTTTGTGTTTCCCTACTGGTTATGATTGCTTAAAAGTTAAAACCTTGTTCTTATAATCATTCTAGTGAACTACTAGCATTTAGGGAAGAAAAAAACCAAGAAAGTAGACCAATCATAACCAATATAAACTATGAAGGTCACAAGAAGGTGTGTTACTGTGACAAATTTGAGTTAGTTGTCACTTGTAAATAGTTTTTATCAGTTAAGCTTGTGCTCCCTTTGATACTTTGCTACCTGCTTCATCATCTTCATGCCCATAGCTTATTGTTCAATGGGCTAGTTAAGATTGTGTGCATATCATTATTGAGGATAAGTAGAAGACAACATTGACACATCCCTTGTGAAATGCAGAAAACCATCAGGTTGGATTACTGAGGATAAGTCAAATGGCCATTGTAAGGTATGAACAAAACCTTTAACTAAGTATTTGTAATTGTGAGAATGCACTTTAATTTGGAATGTTGCTTTTGGTTGTAGGTAATTTGGGTGGAGCACTTAGAATGCCAGAAGAGCACAGTTCATACCATGTATCGAGCCATTGTAAACAGTGGTCTAGCCTTTGGGCCAAGGCACTGGATTACAACATTGAAAAATTAAAGAATTCAAGCTGAATTTACAGGTATATATTTTAATTGCTCATATCTTTAGGTGCTGAGCATTTAATGTGTGGGCGGGTAGAACAAGTAATCTCCTGACCCATTTGTTTTTTAAAATTTGTGATTTTCTGGAAACTGTTTAACTGTCCTCATCATTTAAATTTCTTTCACTTTGATATCACCATTATCCCTGTGTTTCAGGTTAACTTGAGTTTTCCCGTGGGATTCTCTGCCAACATTTGTTGGTGTCATCATTTTCATAAAAAAGCTTTTCTTATCGAAAACCTCCCTAGTATATCAAGATATTAACTGTTTATTAATTAAGAATGGTAATCTATTGAGCGATAGTTTATTAAAATTTGCATCCTTTAGAATGCTAAGATGTTATTGAGACGTAGGAATCTTATTTTGTGGCGAGAGGAGTGAATTTATGTGTGATTTTGTTTTTATTAGTGGGGGCAGGAATGGGAAAAATAACTGAGAAGACCACTCTTCGTGATTTCTCAGGGCTTGTTCACTGATTGGTCTTCTGGTTTAAGGGAACGTGTTTATGTTCATTGCAAAGAAATCTAAATTCTAAAGAGTAATTAAATCCTATGAAGCATGAAATTTTGATTGCAGAGCTCCTTTCACTAGGATGAATAATATATAAATTTGGTCTTCTCTTGTTGCTTTCACTAATCCCTTCGGCTTTGTTCATTCTTACACGGAACCAATCACTTTTTAAATTATTTCCTGGGAAAATCTGGTTCTTCAAGAGTCAGAAACCTTTGGTTTGTATATGTATATATGTATATATATTTTCCCTGACAATATGTATATATATATTTTTTAATGCTAAACCGTATTAAATTACACATGTGCTTGTCAGATTGTTTTTCTGAAAACATTATTATGTTACCTTGTTTGAATCTATAGTTGTCCATATTTTTAGGATCTACTGGGGAATGAATAATGGAATGATATTGGATGCTGTAAGACTGTTGACCCTTAACATTTATTCAGAAATTTTAGTGTTCCTTGAATTACTAATTCTGTTTAAAGTTACCAAGATTTTCAATGTCAAATTCTCTTTGAAAGCCTAGATAAATAATAAATCTTGCTTTCTTCTTTTGGGGAGGTGAATCCAGTTTCAGGGGGATTGAGAGAAAAAAAGGATGGAGCCCCATACAGTACAAAGCATTAACATAGCCTGTAACCTTCCGAAGGAAGGTATTAAAAATTCAATGGATACTGAGTCAACTGAAGCAGATGAAAGAAAAAATGCCAAAGAATATTCTTCTTATTCTGATGAAATGAAGGCACTATCTGCTTCTGTCATAAACAAAGAGTTTAGTTCAAAAAATTTGAGAAATTCTTTGGCTGGAACACAAGTTGGATTTTTGAAGAAAAAACTTCTTGTTCTTGATATAAAGGGGGTGCTGATGGATATAGTTTCTCCCCCTCCAAAGGATTATAGAGCAGATGCAACCATTGCGAGGCAAGCAAGTGAGTAAAGATTATGTTATTCAACATTTTTTAATGAATCATCCATAATTTACTAATTAGGTTGTAGATATTAATCCCTTCTCAGAGTCAGAAACAAGTTCTTCAAGAGAACCCATTGTGGATTTCGAGTCTCAAGATAAGTCAAAACCTGGTTCTCAGTGGCATGCATTTCTTCAATTGTTGAGGACCAAATCAAAGAAGCTCTTAGCCAAATTGCATCCTCTCAGTGTCCTCAAGCTCTCAAGAAGAATGAGCAGTATCATGAGGGAGACTATACTTCCAAGTTGTAGAATAGATGCAGATTCGTCCTTGCACATGTCACCGTGGAAGATCTTCACTCAGCATGAGATACAAATTGCAACTAATTATTATTTGACTGTAGGCATTGCCATAATGAAGCTAAGGTATAATTTTTATTTTTATTTTTTTACTCCTGGCTTGCTTGGGTTGCTAATTGGTAGAAAACTCAAGTAAGTTTCTGACTCATCTATTTTTATTTGAACAGAACTCTGAGGAGATTAATCCTATGGATCGCCATGATATCCCACGCCATGAAATTAAAAAGGTTACCCTTTCTTTTACTCCTCATTACTTTTCAGTTCTTGAATTTTAGTTGTATGTTATTATGTTATGTGATTCTTTTGATAACTGTTATCTTATAACTTCCAGTTATAGGCTTTGCATGATAAAAATAATCTGGAAAAGTATTTTCCCTCACAGAACAAGCATTTTTTTTTTTAATTTCCTGTCACGAAGAACTTTCTTCAAATATGCGGGATTAGTTTTTTTTTTAAGGGTAATCTTATCCTTTTATATTGAATTATAGTACATTATTTTAAAAGTAACTTAATCTCTTAGATTATTTTCTTCTTTAATAATGAAGCGTATTATCCTTAAATTGTATTTTTTAATTTATATGTCTTTACATTTTTTTCTAACTTTATAACTATTTTCAGGTGACAAGTCTATGATCAAGAGGAGATACGTGTACTTAAGAGGAGATCTTAAAAGAGAACCCCGATGTTTGCACTTATATGGCACCTTCTTTGGATGCAACGCAAGATATGATGGTGATAGAGGTACCAAGACTAGGAAAAGATGCTGCAACCAAGGCCATAAAAGAATGGGGCTAGCCAAAGTCCAAGATTTCCATGGAGTTGTTGCTATTAATTTTGGAGGAAATAGTCTCTTGGTTTTTTTGTTTGTATTCTATTCTTTTTTTTTCACCCCTTTTCTGCATTGGCAGAAGGATAACGTGCTTTTAAGTTTTGCCAAATAATATTTTCTTTCAAGTTTTGAGAATAGTTGTCGAATGAAATTTGGATTAATAAGTATTACACAAGTATCATTTCAGCTCTTTGCGCACGTGCATAATATTTACTTAGCTTATCAAGTGGTGGGGCTCAATTCTCAAATTATGATATATAAACTTTTTAGCTCTTATATATTGTCATTTTAAAGCTATTAAAAGATGTGATAAATAGTGGAGGTTTAAACTTTTTAAAATAATAAATAAATTGTGGAGGTTTATGCCCTCTAGGAAGTGATAAATATTGTGGGGGTCTTTAAGTGACAAAAAGTCAAACATATGGTGGGGGTTAGTAAACCTCCAGAAATACAATATTTGTGGGAGTTTAGAACCTCCAGAAAGTGTAACATTTGTGGAGGTCTAGAACCTCCAAAAAAATATTCCAACAAATTTATGGCACTGCACAAAAAACCTCCACAAACTATGTTGTGGCGAAGGCAGAACTGGGGGTTTGGGTAAATGCCACAAATGTCTTTTGTGGGGGTCAAAAACCTTCACAATATGAAAATATGACCTCCACAAAATACCTTAATTTTTGTAGTGATGCTCGTTCAATTCCCTCAGGTATATATGCTTAATTATTTGCCCATTTTATAATGCTTCTCTCTTTATATTTAAGAATATATTTTGCCTTTTAGCTCTTGTAAGAATTGTCAAAATTCCTTGCCACTTCTATATATATTTAAACCTAAAACCACCATATTAGTGAACGTAATTGATGTGGGTTTCATTTTATTTGACTGGGAATTATGAAAGAATTTTGACAACAGTGAACTATGAAGAGCCACACAAGCACCCATCTTTTTCAAATCATAAGGATCATTCTCAAACATTGCAAGATTTCAAAGACCCACTCATGCACCCAACTCCAACACATCTCGAGTCTTCAAATTTTTGGGGTACTTTAACAACTAGCTCATGTACATGTATTCCAAATTTATTTTATTTTTCGTAAATATAAATTCCAAAATTTTGCCTACAGGGTGTTGCTTAGATAGGTGAAGTGGATAAAAACTTATGTAAAAATTATAAAGATATTGAAAATCTTGGTAGCGATTTTATTAACTCTCTTAATTTGGTTTTTGGTTCTTTCATCAAATGCAATTTTTATTATTTGCTTTTTATATGATTGGGAGAATTTGTAATATATTTTTTTAAAAAAAACTCCTTATAATTAGCCACGGTTTTGTTTGTGGCAAAATAAAACTTTTGATCATAGTGATCCAAATCGTTTAGCTACGACTATAACGTGGCTAACGTAACAAAAACCGTGGCTAACTCAATGTTACCACAGTCATTCAGACCGTGCTTAAATGCAAAAATCATCGTGTTAAAATAATGCAACGCCCGTTTTAGCCACGGTTTTTCAAACAGTGGACAACTCATTTAGCCACGGTTTTAGTCATATTCTGCCACGATTTTTGCCGTGGCTAAAGAACATTTTTGTTGTAGTGTGAGGAACAACTGGTGGAAATAACAAATAAATTGAGTGATCTCCAAGCATCAAGGGAATGCACCACTTTTAGTCCTCCTTCAGAAAGATGGAAAGATTGGATAGAAAGCACCAACCTAGACAATATTCAGGAAGATGAATTTGCTATGTCAAAAAGCTTGATGCTTTATGTGCAAGCTTGACCTTCGATTATTTTGCTCAATGGATAAAATCTCCTACTTGTTTTTGAAGGAGTTGCTTTGTATGTCAATGAAAATTCAGTGCATGATCTATTCATTTTGATTCAAAATTATCTTAAAGTGAAACTAAACTTGCTGGTGCAATTTAATGAGTTTTCTTGAAATACTCCCTTGCCTCCATTGGTTGCTAAAGCTGATCAATGGTCAGCTCTTAGCCTTGCATTTTTTTGGAATGTAATTAATTAAAATGTAATGAAAGTGCTAAGAAGTCATTTTGTTGAAGGTGCAAAATAATATAAAAATATGGAAAATAATAAGCTAATACTAATGTGGAACCACTGAAACGGGTGGATAAACTGTCATTAACTCTCCTTAAGTCATATATGCCAAAATGATAAAAAAACATTGTGGCAGTCTATGACCTCTAGGAAGTTATAAATGTTGTGGGGATCTATAAGTGACATTTGTGGGGGTTTAGAACCTCTAGAAAATTATATAACATTTGTGGGGGTCTTAAACCTCCAGAAAGTGTAGTATTTGTGGGGGTCTCGAACCTCCAGAAAATACTTCAACAAATTGTGGCACTGCACAAAAAACCCCCACAAACTATGTTGTGGCGAAGGCAGAACTGGGGGTCTGGGTGAATTCCACAAATATCTTTTGTGGGGGTCAAAGACCTCCACAATATGAAAATATGACCTCCACAAAATGCCTTACTTTTTGTAGTGGTTAATGCATGATATAATAAATTTAAATTAGGAAATAAAATATTACTGGATAACTTAATCATAAATTTCAAAAAAAAATCAGAAGTTATATATAAATATATAATTAAATCACATAAAGTGATTACTTAACGTTATCCCAACAAAAGAAAAGGAGCAAAAACGTTATGATCACATAATCAAATAAGGTGCATAAAATGAAGGAGTGATTATATAAAGCTTTTACTTCATAAGAAATGAAAATAAGGCAATGAAATAATCAAAGAAAATTTAATGGAGTTTATTAATGTCATTTTGCTTGAACAACTTATGTATATTTGAATTTTCAATTTTTTATATGAATTAATGGAAAAAAAAATAAAACATTGAATCTAGATTAATCATATTGAGTCATTGACCCATGCATATCTCTTACAATGCGAAATGATTTCCAATTCATTAGTTGACTTAGTAAATCATATCCAATAATCTTAATCGTAAATCATCCAATATATATAAGTAATATAACTAAGTTTATAACATAATTTAGCGGTATTGCAATAATGGATACCTATTTATTAAATAAATATTTAATTTGGTTATTGTAATATTTGAAACATTGAATCAGTATTGAAAGATTAAATAAATCAAATTAATCATTCGATAAGGATTCTTAGTTATCACGTAACACTAATTTAATTTAAAATTTAACTGTAATCTATTAGGATGAAAATACAATTTAGGAACCATATTAATTTTGTCAGAACATTTTCATATTCAAAATCTTTAATTATATAAAAATACATGCTAAGAAAAGATAAATAATAAAAAGAGATCTACATCCCTATTATAAATATGAGAAAAATGTTTCTGCAGTTACTGCAGATAAGTTATCTACATTTATTCTCAAAACAACGTCGTTTTGGTATTGAAATCTTAATGAAATTATAAATATAAAGACTATTATAACCCTAAAGTAAATTAAAATTACAAAAACATCATGATTTCTGCCCCAAAACGACGTCGTATTGGACTTACTGCAGATAACTTATCTGCAATAACTGCAGAAAAAATGAACCATATAAATATTGCGGCATCAAGAAAATAAAAAAGAAAGTACTCAAATGATAAAAAATGAAGATTTAATATTTTAAGTAACTCATGCCACTGTCACTTAACATCTGCCAATTGGTACGTGTTATGGACCCGTAGAATGACAGGCCCAATAAGGGGCTATCTAAGATGTAAATCTAATATAATCATGGATAGATATACATCAAGGATACTAATCCTAATACGACAGCATAGCAAGAAAGCCTTAATAAAAAAAATAAGAACTGGGATGAGAAAGAGATATAATATCAGATAGAGAGATCAAATCATATTAGAGAGAGATCAGAGACAAGGAGATACAACAAGAGCGTGATAGGAATTGACAACAATGATGCTGAGATGATCTCTTATCTAGTTAAGGGGAAAAAAGACAAAAAATTAAAATTGATATGATCAGGTGGAAGCTTTATTAATATATTTTAATTTTAAAAAAATAATTTTTTTAAAAAAAATTAAAACAAAATTAAAAAAAAAATTATGAAAATGCCATTTGACCGTGTCGGACACGGTCAAATTCGCGTGTCGGGATAGTCAACATGTCGGAAAAAGTTGACCGCGTGTTCGATACCGTGTTGGAGCGTGTCGCCGTGTCGGAGCGTTTCAGACACGACTCTTCCTGTTTTTTTTTTTTTTTGATAACAGACTCTTCCTGTTTTTACAAGTGTATGTGCTTCCTTGTAAATAAATATGGTAAGTGTTTAATAATGTTGAAAGTCACTTTTCTGACGAAAAGTGAAGATACCAGTTTTGCTACTCGGTATAAATGCGTATCGATGAAGTATCCCAAAATATTATAATATGTACATGAATATTCCTAGAATATTATATAGGACTTGTAAAACATGTTTCAGGTGAGAAATAATGAGAACTGGTGCCAGAACTGATACTGGCTATGGAAAAGCGCGTACCGAAAAGGTGCTGCGAAAAATAAAATAAAAAATATATTAAATCTTAGAAAAATGAGTAGGATCAGATTCCAAAGTTTGGGATTAAAATGCTAAGCGTAGCTATTAATGCAAATACTGTGTGTTTAGAACTTAAGCAACTATATATAGCTAATGGCACATGAACCTAGGGTATTTTTCCTTTGTTTCTACGTGAGTTGGAGCTGCTGATCAGCCTCCTCCTCCTCCTTGCCTTCTTGCCTTTGAGAAAAGCCACCAAGTTGCCACTTTTCCTTGATTTTCTCTAGCTAATCCTTGAAAACACTTAGTGGAGTGTGTAGTGAGTGCGGAGGTCAGTTTTCTGGGTTGTTTCATCTCTGTTTTGTTGAGTTGTGGGGCTGAGTTCATAAGCTTTGTTGAGGGAGCCTTGTCATGACTTGGTGATGCTCTTAGAAGCCTTGTTGGTGTGAAAGAACCAAGCTTTATTGGTCCATTTTCGTTCACCTTGAAGTCAGTACCCTAGGAGCTGAAGTGTGAGATCCAAGAGCATTTTTTTATCTGCTTTGAGCTGTTGGTAAGCTTCATCTACCTTGACCATGTGTTTCCTTGGTTATAAATGGAACCTTGATGCATGTAATGAACTAAAGTTAATAACTTGAGGTTGGGTAAGCTTAAACACACCTAGAAATGCATGTTTAGGCTTCTGTACTCGGTAAAAGTTGGACCTTTGGATTGATATCTCGCGAAATGCAATCTGTGTTCTGCCGTGAAATATTCGGATATTGGGTTAAAAATATCCGGATATTGATATCCGGATATAGATATCCGGATATGGGGTTCTGAATATCCGGATATTGATATCCGGATATGCCCCCGACAAATATCCGGATATTTTGGGTTTTCGAAGAACAGTAGTTGCACTGTTCATACAGAACTGTATTTGGGGTTTGTGGACCCTAGATTGGTGAAGTGAGACTTCTGTAATGATTAATCTAAGTCGGAATCAAGTGATTAAGGGCTTGTGGCTTTGTGAGAAGTCTTAAGACATGAAACGTAAAAGATAAGCGTTGTCTTTATGTTTATGCTTTTGAGCTTTGGTTGTTGATATGATTACTGGTCTGAAACATATTGTGATTCTGCTGTGTTTGGGCATTGAGCTTGTGTGGACTCTTGGCTTGGATAGCTAGATTGCAAGGTAAGCTTTCGTGTCCTCGGTTTAGCCATTGTGTGGTTCCACCATACCCCATGGGGGAGTGGTTTATATGCATGATGTGTTTACATGCTTTGGTATTTGAAATGTTGTTGAGCTTTATGTGCAATGGCTTTTAATATGTATGTATTGTTCCACTTTGACAGTAAGCCTGAGTATGTGGCGTCATACAAGACGGTGACACTGTGGGTGGGTGCAAGTGGCGTCTTGCACTAGTGTGGGTAATAGACGTATTCATGCATTTCTCTGGCCAGTAGATTAGTATTGACACACATGACATGATTATCTGCTGCATTGCACTATTTTGGAACTTATACTGTTGAACTGTTTTTGAACTTATATTGTGCATGTAAGTGAGCTTGGGGTGGAAGATCCTTGAGGACCTTTTGTCTTACTGAGATTTCTGTTTAGAGATCTCACCCCACGTTTGGGGCGCTTATTTCAGGTTCAGGTAACCCAGGGGTTGAGACCTCTAGCGGCAGGAGGCCAGAGCTTAGTTGATTGACTTTTATCTGCTTATGCTGAATGTGCTTGGATGCTGATTATGTCTATTGATATCATGCTTTTAGTTCATTTGATGTTATTGTTGAGACTCTGTTGGTTAAGTCGTTTATTTGGTGAGCTTGGGGATTGTCCATGCCACATTGACTTTGACTTTCTGATTTTAGTTTTGGGTTGTATTAATGTATCAGGATATTGTCCGGACTACGTGTTGTAGATTCGTGACTTAGATACTCACTTTATATTTATGAAGTATTTCAGTTAGCTGTCTTTTGCAATTTACATACAGGCGATGTTTTATAAAATTGATTAAGTAATCAACTTGGCTAAGTTTAATGACGTCATAATTGAAAAGAAAAAGATATTCCGCATTTTTAAATTAAGTGTGGCTTAATACGATGGGTTTTGCTATGATGATGCATGTGTGACCACATTGTGTGGGCCTGATCAACTCACTCTTTGTGTGACTTGTGCAGAGTCATGATAATGCCTAGGAGAAACCGCGAGACGAACGAGGATCAGCCGGATCTTGTCCTGACTGTATTGGCTGAGATGCAGGCGGCTAGACTAGCCGATCAGAAGGCCACTAGATTGGCCAACTGGGCGATGATGGACACCTTTCGAGAGGCGAACCGGAAAGCCATGGAAGATGTTTTGGAGGCGAATCGACTAGCGTATATGACCATGGTACGAGTCGTATTGGAGGAGATGAGGATTGGTTGCCTTGACGGCCAACATCGTCTGCTACCACCACCTCCATCCTCACATCTGTGTGAGAGTGGAGTTAGAGGGTTGCTAGTTGGGAATGAATCCTCGCTGCTTGAGTGCATCCCGTGTGGAAAGACTCGTAAGGGTACTTGCTGGCAAGGACAAAAAGTATGTTTCATATGTGGCAAGCCAGGTCACCATATCAAGAGGCGCGCTTCCAAGACGGAGCGAGCTGCAGGAATGCAAAATGTTTTAGTTTGTCGTGTTGAGGGGATAGCTGGATCGACATCTGAGGACTTCAAGAAGATTCGTGTGAACCACGAGGCAAAGAAAGGCAAAGGATCTGAGGCTAAGGGAAACAATGGTTTCACTTCCTGGAGGGACAGGAAGTTTGGAGGCAAAGGTAATGGGAAGCAGCTACAGGTCAAACAACTGTGCAGCAAATTTAAGAGGTCTACTACTCTGGCAGCCAACTTTGCTAGACCTTGGATTAGCCCGAAGTGTATAGGTTGCGGGAAGGAACATTTGGGACGATGTGCTACTGGAGAGTTGCTATGTTTCAAATATGGGAAGAGTGGCCATATAGCCAAGGATTGTTATACTTTGGTTGCTGGGGCTGCAGCAGTTCAGACAGCCCCTCTTCAGACGTTTCCGGCACCACCAGGGACTGATCGAGTTTATACGTCGGATAGTCAGCAGACGGACCGAGCTCCGCACCCTGCGGGAGGTATAATTCTTGTTGGAGATACTGTGGTGATGTATTGTTTGACTTATGGACGGCGCACTTATTTATTGTGAGTCCGATTGTTGTGGGGCTGGACTTGCCCATATTTGAACTTTCTCTGCTTCCGAGGGTTATTACCACTGCGGAAGAGAAGTGCGTTACTTCATCTATTTATTTGGATGCTGTATTTTCAGTTGGATGGCCGAGATTGCGTAGCAGGTTTTAAGTGTCTACCCATGGTCAAACGTGGGATCATTTGGGAATGGACAGGCTGTTGAGAAATTGTGTGTGGGATTGTTGTGATTGCATGATTGAGGTATGAATTTATGTTGGAACATTGAATGTTGTATTGAAATGTTGATAATATAACCTGAGGGACTAGGTTGATTGAGTGGGTTATTGGCCATCAGCGTATTGTAGACTATCCTTGAAGGGGATGTATCCGAAGAGGGTGCCTTTGAGGAGTTTGATTGGATACTCAGTTGATGTGTAATTCATTGAGTGGTCCTTGTGTACGAGGTACACTGGCAACTGGTATGCTTACTAGTTCCTTGGCCGATGACCTATGTCATGGGTTTCCCTTTTTGGGAATTGGATCCTAAGAGTGCTGACTCTTGGGAGTTCCATGAGGGCACCATTTGAGTTTGACTCATCGGGTGGTCCGGGTGCACGAGGTGCACATATCAATCAATTTTAGTTGCCTCATGGTATAATAGTGTTTTATGAGCTTAAACTCTACAACCACCAAGTGGTGGGATGAGTAAAATATATCTAGAGTGATATGCCAATATTTGGCAGGAAAGTATGATTCCTTATGTCATTACATGACGTGATGGTGCTCTATTTTGAAACGTAAGAGAAGATATCTGATTGTTGGTGAGTGAGGAACACTATCTAGTCAGGTTTGTTGAGAATGTGAAATTCCCTTTAAGGGGTTAAGTGTGTAACACTTGGACGTGATGGCGAGGCCACGCACGTTCTGTCATATGCGAGGCAAGTGTATGTGCAGTTAGTTTTGTGGGTCGAGTGGTCTCCATGACTCTAGGTTAATATGTAAATTGTTGTTATGTTCACATGTAGTTGGCATGTTAACACCATAGATAGCGTTAAACATGAAATCGGTACGATAAATTGTGGTAATGTATCATTGTTATTTCACCTTTAGTTGACTCTCGATTTTGCAGATGCCATGGAGATTGAGGTATACTGTTGCATAGAGTATTTTATGTACTATGTTATTAGAATTGAAAATTTTGCAGGTGTATGTGAACTAAGGTATGCTACTATATAAATTAGTACATTAATCAACATGTATTGATTGAAATGAACATGATTATGATTTCGTACAATGAAAAGAATGTGATTTTATTTTGAGAGTAATGATTCTTAAAAATTGTAAGTCGAGACTAGATTAGAGTCATGGAATATGACCTAAACTCACCCAAGTTGTTGTGAGGAGATTGAGTTTTGTTGTGTCGCCTCCGGAAAGGGGCTGGGTCGTATGTTGATGCAGCTGGGCAAGGTGCTTGCCTATGCTTCGATGCAGTTGAGGCCTTAGGAGGAGAACTACCCTACTCATGATTTGAAGTTGGCTGCGATTGTTTTTGCCTTCAATATTTGGATGCATTATCTGTTTGATATGCAGTGTGCTGTGTTCAGTGACCACAAGAGCTTGAAGTACCTGTTTGATCAGAAGGAGCTGAACATGAGGCAAAGGAGATGGATGGAGTTTTTGAAGGACTACGACTTCGAGTTGAAGTATCATCCTGGGAAGGCCAATGTGGTAGCTGATGCTCTGAGTCAGAAATCCGTGAGCCTATCCAGTTTGTCGATTGGTGACTTTGATGTCATTGAGAAGTTTCGAGACTTGTCGGTGACTTCCTTGTTTGGGGGTGCACTTCTCGAGATGGAGACTGCGAGAGTCAAGAATGAGCTTATGGAGAAGATCCAAGAAGCGTAAGTGTAGCGAGAGTGCCTGGACTACGTGAAGAACCAAGACGGTGTGTCTTGGAATGAAGATGGACTCTTGTTGTTTCAGAAGAGAATTGTGGTTCCTCGAGGTCCTTTGACCGAAGAGGTTATGGCAGAGGCCCACAAGGGCCAGTTCACGGTACACCCTGGTGCTACGAAGATGTATCAGGACTTGAAGAGAAGTTTCTGGTGGCCGGGTATGAAGAAGGACATAGCTGTGTATGTGTCCAAGTGTTTGATTTGCCAGAAGGTGAAGATAGAACACCAGAAGCCGTCTGGTAAGCTTCAACCTCTTGAGATTTCGGAATGGAAATGGGAGAGCATTTCCATGGACTTCGTGGTGGGTTTGCCGAAGACTCAGGTTGGCTGTGACTCTATTTGGGTCATTGTGGACAGACTGACGAAGTCTGCCCATTTTCTTCCAGTGAAGGTGAACTTCACTACTGAGCAGTTTGCCAAAATCTATGTTCGCGAGATTGTGAGGCTTCACGGGGTGCCCAAGAGTATCATCAGTGATAGAGACCCGAAGTTCACATATCGGTTTTGGGAGGCGCTGCAGAGAGCTTTTGGTACACAGTTGAGATTGAGTATCGCCTATCACCCTCAGACTAACGGACAGACTGAGCGGACCATCCAGACCTTGGAGGACATGTTGAGGGCTTGCGCTTTGGAGCAGGGTTTAGCATGTGATAGGTACCTGCCATTGGTGGAGTTTTCGTATAACAACAGTTTCCATGCTAGCCTGGGCATGGCACCCTACAAGGCGTTGTATGGTAGGAGGTGTCAGACTCCTACCTGTTGGTCTGAGGTTGGAGATAAGGAGTTGTTTGGCTTGGACTTTGTCCAAGATACTACCCAGCAGATCCAGATGATTCGAGAGAAGCTGAAGCAAGCGCAGAATCGCCAGAAGAGCTACTACGATGTCAAGTATCGTCCACTGGAGTTCAGTGAGGGTGAGCACTTGTTTGTGAGACTTTCACCTATTACCGGTGTTGGTCGGGCCCTCGGAGTAAGGAAGCTGAGCCCGTGATTTATTGGGCCATACCAAATCCTTGGCAGAGTAGGACCTGTTGTCTACCGGCTTGCCTTACCTCCGAACTTGGCCAACATCCATGACGTGTTTCACGTGTCTCAGCTTCGGAAGTACATAGCAGACCCTTCGTACGTGGTACAACCGGATGATGTGGAGGTTCGGGAGAACCTAAAGACTCTCGTCGGACCACTCAAGATTCTCGATCGTGGCGAGAAGCAGCTAAGGAGCAAGATCATTCCGATGGTCAAAGTGCAGTGGACGGGAAGAACTCTGATGAGTGTACTTGGGAGCGAGAGGACGAGCTTCTCCGGCAGTATCCCGACTTCCGAGACAAGTATATTCAGATTTTGAGAATAAAATCCTAAAAAGATGGGATGAATGTAAGAACCCGCTCCGTTAATTAAGGAAGTTAATTAATTAATTTTGTGAAATTAGGAAATAATTCCATAATTGACCCTAATAATTAGTATGAGGCTTAAATAAATATGGTAAGTGTTTAATAATGCTGAAAGTCGCTTTTCTGACAAAAAGTGCAGATACCGGTTCTGCTACTCGGTATGAATGCGTACTGATGAAGTATCCCGGAATATTATAATAAGCTCATGAATATTTCTAGAATATTATATAGGACTTGTAAAACAAGTTTCAGGTGAAAATAATGAGAACTGATACTGGCTATGGAAAAGCGCGTACCGGAAAGGTGCTGCGAAAAAATAAAATAAAAATATGTTAAATCTTAGAAAAATGAGTAGGATCAGATTCCAAAGTTTGGGATTAAAATGCTAAGCGTAGCTATTAATGCTAATACTATGCGTTTAGAACTTAAGCAGTTATATATAGCTAATGGCACATGATCCTAGGGTATTTTCCCTTTGTTTCTACGTGAGTTGGAGCTGCTGATCATCCTCATCCTCTTCCTTTCCTTCTTGCCTTTCAGAAAAGTCACCAATTTGCCACCTTTCCTTGATTTTCTCTAGCTAATCCTTGGAAACACTTAGTGGAGTGTGTGGTAAGTGTGGCGGTCAGTTTTCTGGGTTGTTTCATCTCTATTTTGTTGAGTTGTGGGGCTGAGTTCATAAGCTTTGTTGAGGGAGCCTTGTCATGACTTGGTGATGCTCTTAGGATCCTTGTTGGTGTGAAAGAACCAAGCTTTATTGGTCCATTTTCGTTCACCTTGAAGTCAGTACCCTAGGAGCTGAAGTGTGAGCTCCAAGAGCATTCTTTTATCTGTTTTGAGCTGTTGGTAAGCTTCATCTACCTTGACCATGTGTTTCCTTGGTTAAAAATGGAACCTTGATGCATGTAATGAACTAAAGTTAATAACTTGAGGTTGGGTAAGCTTAAACACACCTAGAAATGCATGTTTAGGCTTCTGTAATCAGTAAAAGTTTGACCTTTGGATTGATATCTCGTGAAATGCAGAATATGAGTTCTGTCGCGAAATATCCGGATATTGGGTTAGAAATATTCGGATATTGATATCCGGATATGGATAACCGAATATTGATATCCGGATATGGGGTTCTGAATATCCGGATATTGATATCCCGATATTGCCAGTCAGATATCCAGATATGCCCCCGACAAATATCCGGATATTTTGAGTTTTCAAAGAACAGTAGCTGCACTGTTCATACAGAACTGTATTTGGGGTTTGTGGACCCTAGATTGGTGAAATGAGACTTCTGTAATGATTAATCTAAGTCGGAATCAAGTGATTAAGGGCTTGTGGCTTTGTGAGAAGCCTTAAGACATGAAACGTAAAAGAGAAGCGTTGTCTTTATGTTTATGTTTTTGAGCTTTGGTTGTTGATATGATTGTTGGTCCGAAACAGATTGTGATTCTGCTATGTTTGGGTATTGAGCTTGTGTGGACTCTTGGCTTGGATAACTAGCTTGCAAGGTAAGCTTTCGTGTCCTCGGTTTAGCCATTGTGTGTTTCCACCATATCCCATGGGGGAATGGTTTATATGCATGAGGTGTTTACATGCTTTGGTATTTGAAATGTTGTTGAGCTTTATGTGCAATGGCTTTTAAAATGTATGTGTTGTTCCACTTTGACGGTAAGCCTGAGTATGTGGCGTCATACAAGACGGCGACACTGTGGGTGGGTGCAAGTGGCGTCTTGAACTAGTGTGGGTAATAGACGTATTCATGCATTTCTCTGGCCAGTAGATTAGTATTGACACACATGACATGATTATCTGTTGCATTGCACTATTTTGGAACTTATACTGTTGAGCTATTTTTGAACTTATATTGCACATGTAAGTGAGCTTGGGGTGGAAGATCCTTGAGGACCCCTTGTCTTACTGAGATTTCTGTTTAGAGATCTCACCCCACGTTTGGGGCGCTTATTTCAGGTTCAGGTAACCCAGGGGTTGAGACCTCTAGCGGCAGGAGGCCAGAGCTTAGTTGATTGATGTTTATCTGCTTATGCTGAATGTGCTTGGATGCTGATTATGTCTGTTGATATTATGCTTTTAGTTCATTTGATGTTATTGTTGAGACTCTGTTGGTTAAGTCGTTTATTTGGTAAGCATGAGGATTGTCCATGCCACATTGACTTTGACTTTCTGATTTTAGTTTTGGGTTGTATTAATGTATCAGGATATTATCCGGACTACGTGTAGTAGATCTGTGACTTAGATACTCACTTTATATTTATGAAGTATTTCAGTTAGCTGTCTTTTGCAATTTACATACAGGCGATGTTTTATGAAATTGATTAAGTAATCAACTTGGCTAAGTATAATGACGTCATAATTGAAAAGAAAAAGATATTTCGCATTTTTAAATTAAGTGTGGCTTAATACGATGACATGTTGACAAACCGGGTATACATTGGGTGTTACAAGGAGCAATAGCCAGCAGCCACTGATATGAACCTTACCAAGAATAGTGAGACCCAAGACCAATTTAGTTAGGATTGTTTCTACAATCAAGAATTTAAAATAAAAAATAAAGAACCTTGACCCGTCATCTATGGAAGATAAGAACCAAAGGTATAAGAAGGATAAAGACACCACACTCAAGAAAGAAGAAGGTGAGTGATAAGTCTGGTTTGAACGCCACAAGAACAAACTTACTGATAAGTTCAGATTTCTAGATAAGAACCAAAGAGAAGAAACCTCTCTATTATATTATAACTTCAAAATCTGATTACAAGAGTTGTATCCTCCCTTATTTATACTTGGAACATCCCTCCAAGAATAAGAAAAGACTAACAAATGAAAAGACACTAATTTAAAGTTTACAACTTGGAAAAGGAAAAGACTCTAATTAGTCCACTAAACATTAATGACGTTCGAAATGTTAATCTACCCCACTAAGCATTAATAGCATTGAAAATGCTTTCAGCCCCACTAAGCATTAATTGACATTGAAATTTGCTACTCATTCCACTCAACCTCTCTTGCATTGATGACATTGACTAAAGTCTGATTATGAATAAATTTGGGCTTGATGTCTTCATGATTAGCCCACATTTGCTGGATCAACCCACTAAGAGCTTCTTTAAACTTCTTGGCCCTTGATATTGTGATTGGCCCATTTGGCAATTGTAATAGATCGTTAGGTATTGTCTCCTTATTCATATCATTCCCTTCCTCTTCAAAAGGATTTGTCCTCAAATCTGCACCTTTATCAAAAGGAGATAAATCAGAAACATTAAATGTTCCACTAACATTGTACTCACCTGGAAGGTCAAGCTTGTAGGCATTAACATATATCCTCTCAATCACTTGAAATGGTCCATCACCCCTTGGAAGCAGTTTGTAACGTCTTTAGGCTTGAAACCTTTCCTTTCTCATATGTAGCCAAACCCAATCTCCGGGTTCAAAAACTACTTTCTTGCGCCTTTTATTGGCTTGGTTGGCATATTGTTCAGTTTTCCTCTCGATGTGTTGCCGAGCTTTTTCATGAATCCGCTTAACAAGTTCAGCCTTCTTCTTTCCATCTAAGTTAACATGTTCATTTACTGGTAAAGGAAATAAATCCAAAGGAGATAATGGATTAAACCCATACACAATTTCAAATGGTGAAAACTTAGATGCTGAATGGACTGCCCTATTATATGCAAATTCAACATGTGGCAAACATTCTTCCCATGATTTCAAATTCTTTTGAATCAAAGAATGCAACAATGCAGATAAAGTCCTATTAACCACCTCTGTTTGCCCATCTGTTTGTGGGTGACAAGTAGTAGAAAACAAAAGTTTTGTTCCTAGTTCACCCCACAAAGTTTTCCAAAAATAACTTAAGAGTTTGAATCTCGATCAGAAACAATACTTTTGGGAATACCATGCAATCTTACAATTTCTTTGAAAAACAAGTCAGAGATATATGATGCATCATTGGATTTATGACATGGAATGAAATGTGCCATTTTTGAAAATCTATCAACAACCACAAACACTGAATCCTTACCCCCTTTTGACCTAGGCAATCCTAAAACAAAATCCATGGATATATCTACCCAAGGTTCATTAGGTATAGGCAAAGGAGTATACAACCCATTAACTTTAGATTTAGCTTGTTTACAAGTAATACATCCCTCACAGACTCTCTCCACTTCACGTTTCATATGAGGCCAAAAGAAATGTTCATGCAGAACATCTAAGGTTTTAGACACTCCAAAATGCCCCATCAAACCTCCCCCATGAGCTTCTTTAACAAGCAACTCACGCAATGAACTTTTAGGCACACACAATTGTTTCTCCCTAAACAAATATCCCTCATGTCTAAAGAACTTTCCAAATGCAGTTTTCTCACATGCTTTAAATGCATTACCAAAGTCAAGATCATCAGTATACAAGTCCTTAATGTACTCAAATCCAAGCAATTTTGAAGTTAAAGTGGAAAGTAGAGCATACCTTCGAGATAATGCATCAGCCACAACATTTTCCTTACCCTTCTTTTACTTAACCACGTAAGGAAATGTTTCAATGAATTCCATCCATTTGGCATGTCTCTTGTTCAGCTTGTGTTGGCCCCTCAAATGTTTTAAGGATTCATGATCTGTGTGAATCACAAACTCCTTTGGCCAAAGATAGTGTTGCCATATTTTCAAAGCCCTGACCAGTGCATACAACTCCTTGTCATATGTGGGGTAATGTAAAGCAGCCCCACTTAGCTTTTCACTAAAGAAGGCAATGTGACGTCCTTCTTGCATTAGAACAGCTCCAATACCTATTCCTGAGGCATCACACTCAATTTCAAAAGTATTAGTAAAGTTAGGCAAAGCAAGCAAATGAGCATTACTTAATTTCTTCTTAATCAAATTAAATGTCTTTTCTTGTTCATCACTCCACTTAAAACCCACATTTTTCTTAATAACCTCAGTCAATGGTGCTGCTAGGCTACTAAAGTTCTTCACAAACCGTCTATAAAAACTAGCCAGCCCGTGAAAACTTCGAACTTCACTCACACAAGTAGGACTAGGCCAATCTTGAATTGCCCTTACCTTTTCTTCATCCACCTCTATCCCTTTAGAACTATCAGCAAAACCAAGGAACACAAGCTTGTTAGTACAAAAAGAACATTTTTTAGATTAGCAAACAACTTCTCTTTCCTCAAAACATTCAAAACAAGTTTTAAATGCTCAACATGCTCATTCAAGTTTTTGCTATAAATCAGAATGTCATCAAAATATACAACCACAAATTTTCCAAGGAATGCATGTAAAACATGATTCATCAACCTCATAAAGGTGCTGGGTGCATTAGTTAAACCAAATGGCATAACCAATCATTCATACAACCCATATTTTGTTTTGAATGCAGTTTTCCACTCATCACCTTCTTTAATTCTGATTTGATGATATCCACTCCTAAGATCAATTTTAGTAAAAACACATGCACCATGCAACTCGTCAGCATATCATCAATTCTAGGAATGAGATGTTTATACTTTACAGTGATATTGTTGATGGCGCGATAGTCAATGCACATCCTCCAAGAACTATCTTTCTTAGGCACAAGCATTACTGGAACAACACATGGACTCATGCTCTCACGCACATGCCACTTTTGCATAAGCTCATTAACTTGCCTTTGGAGCTCCTTTGTCTCTTCAAGGTTGGTTCTATATGCTGGCCTATTTGGAATTGTTTCCCCTGGTATGAAATCAGTTTGGTGCTCTATACCCCTTATTGGTGGTAAACCATCGGGTATTTCTTCAGGGAACACATCCTCAAAATCCTGCAAAACAGAAACAATTGCACTAGGCAAAGAAGAATAAACTTTGTTAGTGTTAAAAAAAAGCCTCCTTATACAAGAGTACAATCATAGGCTGTTTTAGGACCAATGTTTTGTTAATCTCACCAACTTTCACAAAGAAGTTCTCCTTTTTTCTCTCTTTTCTTTTCTCACTATCTGAAACTTGTTTTTCACTCTCTTTTTCTCTCTAATTTTCTCTTTCTTTTTTCTGGCCACTCTCTTTTTTCAACCTTAATTGATCCTCATACACTTGCATTGGACTTAAAGGAGCAAGAGTAATGGTTTTGTTATTCATAACCAATGAGTATCTATTAGTGTACCCATCGTGCATCACACGTCGATCAAACTGCCATGGACGCCCTAAGAGAATATGCCCAGCTTACATTGGCACAACATCACATAACACCTCATCCTTATACTTTCCAATTGAAAATGGAACTACCATTTGCTTGTTCACCTTGATTTCTCCACAATCATTCAACCATTGTAGTTTATATGGTCTAGGATGTTTCAGAATTGCTAAATTTAACTTCTCCACCAAACTAGTACTAGCAGCATTTGTACAACTTCCTCCATCAATAATCATGGAACAAACCTTGTCCTTTACATTGCATCTAGTATGAAAAATATTTTCTCGCTGCAACTCCTTATCTTCTTTAACTTGCACATTAAAAGCTCTTCTAGCCACTAAAAGCTCTTCTTTAACTTTACATTACATTTGTCTACGTGTTGTAGTTCCGTGACTAGAGATATACTTATGATATTTAATTAAGGAGGTATTTCTATTAGATGTCTTTGCAATATAATGACGTCATAATTGAAAAGAAAAAGATATTCCACATTTTTAAATTAAGCGTGGCTTAATACGATGACATGTTAACAAACCAGGTTAACACGAGGTGTTACATTTTATGGTATCAGAGCACTTTCTAGAGAAAATCCTGTATGTATTGCAATAACCTAGGACGTGTGTCTGTCTTGTGTGTTTACTCTAATGGGTTATTATTATGATGATGCATGTGTGACCACATAGCGTGGGCCTGATCAAATCATTCTTGTGTAACTTGTGCAGAATCATGGTAAGGTCCCAGAGAAACCAAGAGACAAATGAGGATCGATCGGATCCAGTCCTGACTGCATTGGCTGACATGCAGGCAGCAAGGTTAGCCGATCAGGAGGCCAATAGATTGGCTAACCAGGCAATGATGGACGCCGTGCAAGAGGCGAACCGGAAAGTCACCGAAGATGTTCTCGAGGCGGACAGGCTGGCGAACATGACCATGATGAGGGTCATGTTGGAGGAGATGAGGGCTGGCCGTGCTGAGGGTCAGTTTCCTCCACAACCACCTCCACAACCACCTCCACCTCCACCTAGTCTGCAGGAGGAGAGCCAGAGCCATGTTGAGGGCACTGGTCATACTACCAGGGTGATGGAGTCCTATGTGGTGCCTGCTGAGGACCGCGATACTTTAGACCGTCGGCTGAATGTTTTCCGTAAGCATAAGCCACCTTCCTTTGACGGGTCACTGGATCTCATTGCTGCTGCGAGATGGCTACAGGCGTTGGATAAGATATTTCGGGTCATGCAGTGTTCGGACCCGTAGAAGCTGGTGTTCTCCACGTACATGCTGGAGGGAGATGCACACGAGTGGTGGATGAACACCTCTCAGGCTTATGAGCTACAGGGTCATGTCATGACGTGGCCATTCTTCGAGGACTGCTTTTTGGGCAGATATTTCCCCTATGATGCGCAGGAAAGGAAGCAGGGGGAATTTGATAGATTGGTTCAGGGCTCGATGTCGGTTGACGAGTACCTGGCCAAGTTTAATGAGCTGGTGAAGTTTGCACACTTTCGGATGGTTGTGCCCACTCCGACCTTTTTGGCTGTTAAGTTCCGTAGAGGACTTAGTAAGGTGATTGCTGAGCATATTGCTGGAGCTGCATCGAGGGACTTCGGTACCTTGGTGCAGCAGTGTAAGGACATCGAGGATGTCTGTATCACGAGTAAGGTCAAGAGGGACAAGATTGCGGATGTGAAGGGAACTGGTAGTTCCACTTTATGGAATGACAGAAAGTTTGCTGGTCAGGGCAAAGGAAAACAGTTGGCAGCTAGACAAGCACCAAATCAGTTCAAGAGCACTGCGACTCAGGGGAGTACAGCGAGACCTCCTCCTCCTAGATGCTCGAGATATGGGAAGGTTCATTTGGGGCCGTGTCCTACCGGTCAGACCATATGTTTCCAGTGTAGCAAGGAGGGCCACTATGCTAGAGATTGTCCGTCGTCGATGGCGAGAGCTGCAACAGTTCGTGTAGTTCCTTCGCAGATGGTTCCCCTTCCACCTACAACGGCACCAGATGTGCCACCTGCTATGGGGCGAGTTTATACACTAGATCGGCAGCAGTCGGACCAAGCTCCGAACCTTGTCAGAGGTACTGTTACCATTGGTGCATCATCTGTGGATGTTTTGTTTGACTCTGGGGCTACGCATTCATTCATTGCTACCCCGATTGCTATATGGCTTGAGTTGCCCATGTCTGTGCTTTCTCCACCATTGCGGCTTACCACCGCCACCGGAGAAAAGTGTGATATCTCCACTGTACATCGAGATGTCGTGTTTCAGTGGGATGGCCGTGACTTTTCGGTGGACCTGATAGGATTGCCGATGGCCAACTTAGAGATTATTCCGGGCATGGATTGGTTGTCCAGAAACTGTGCTTTGATTGATTGTTGTGCCAAGAGAGTGGTGATGTGGGAGGGAAAAATGACCTTGAAGGTCGAAGCATGTGAGAGGGAAAAACAAATTTCAAGCGGAATAACTCATGCAATCAAGATTCATGCTTTAAGACAACATGATGTTACCTTTGTTTGTGATTCAAACACCAAGGAGATCAGTGTCAGGTTTGAGGGGTTCAAACCCTCTAACGTTGATCCACACCACCCCATGTCCTAATCTAATCAAATCAAAAGATTGTCTCTAGGACATCCATATACTAACAAGCTCCCACTTGGCCTAGAGCCAATCTGACCTAAGTCGTATACCTAAAGCCTCATAATGAATATCATGTTTTCTATGAGAAACAGCCTTCGTCAGAGAATCGGCTAGGTTATCATCTGTGGGAACATAATCCATCTTTACATCCATTCTATCAATGATTTCTCTAATCAGGTGATATCTGCGGAGCACGTGCTTAGATCTTTGATGAGACCTAGGTTTCTTTGACTGCGTAATGGCTCCAGTGTTGTCACAAAGCAACTGTGTGGGCTCATCCACGCTTAGAACCACCCTTAGTTCAGATATGAACTTCTTGATCCACACGGCCTCCTTAGCCGCTTCTGAAGCAGCTATGTATTCAGCTTCTGTCATTGAATCTACTGTTGTCTCCTGCTTGGAACTCTTCCAAGATACTGCCCCACCATTTAAGGTGAATACGAACCCTGACTGTGACTTGCAGTCATCTTTGTCACTCTGAAAGCTGGCATCAGTGAACCCTTTCACTGAAAGATCATCAACCCCACCATAGACCAGAAACGCATCCTTAGTTCTTCTTAAGTACTTAAGGATGGTCTTGACTGCTGTCTAGTGACCCTCTCCAGAGTCAGACTGGTATCTGCTCGTAATGCACAAAGCATATAGGACATCTGGTCTCGTACATATCATGGTATACATGATGGATCCAATAGTCGAAGAGTATGGAATTCCACTCATGCGATCCTTCTCAAGCTGTGACTTAGGACACATAGCCTTTTGAAAGATGTACCCCATGACTGACAGGAAGAAAACCCCTTTTCTGTTATAAGGGACTCAAAAGAGAAAACTCAGTACTGATGCTGAGTTACGAGCAAAGAAAAGACTCAGTACTGATGCTGAGTTAAAAATATTGAAGGGTTTTACCATGACATCAACCAGGCAATGATGTATCTGTGCCCATTCTGTTATAATCTGCATTGCTGCAAGATTGCTACAACACTGTGTAAGCATGAAAGTCAGTGATTTAAAGCCAAAGTCTAAATGGAAACCAAAGTCAGACTTAAAAAGCAGAACCAACTCAGGGTGAAAGGCCAATGGATGAACCATTCAAGCACAAGGATCAATTCAAGGGAAGAGAAATTAAGTAATGAATAGCGGAAGAGGGTTTAGGGTTCAGTAATTTGTTAGGTTTGAATCCCATCACATGAAACATATTTGAGGGCTATATGGGTGAAAGAAGCCAAGCTACAAAGTGTCAATGCACAAAGAATTCTTCCTCAAGAAAATAGAGTCAAAAGAAAAAGAAAAGAGGGGAAAACCCCAAAAAAATAGACTAAGTACAAAAGCACTAAATAAAAAAAAATAAAAAAAAGAGGAAGGCAAAGCTAAAAATGCAAGGTGGACACTCGTTCCTTCAAATCTTGTGTACATGGATGTGGATTCAATCCTGACAGAGCATGAATCAAGCAACTAGACCTGATGATTTTTAGTTTGAAGTTCCAAGATGGATCGACCTGAGAAGCAAGCTCCTAACACACACACTGAATCATCCAAAAGCTATGAATCCCTGGGAAGATGAAGCCAACAAGAAATACTGAAGTTGAAGTAAGGATGATGGCTGAAGATCAATAATCAACTACACAATGCTTTGGAAATGTTGCTGCAATCTGGAGAATCTCAACAATGGTCTTTGATACAGAATTGATGAATGTTAACCTGAAGAGTGTTTTTGTTGCTCGAGGACAAGCAACGTTTTGAGTTTGGAGTGTGATAACTCTCCAAAAGAGAGTTATTCTAGGCTTAAATGTGATGTTTTGGGTACTATAATTGCATGTTATTCTCTTGATTTTATATGATTAATGCATGAATTCTGTGATTTCATGGTTTAATGGAGAATTATGTTAATTATGAGAATTTGGGCATAAATTGGGGTTTTAGAAACATTTAAATGCACTTGTTATTTTACTGCAGGTCGATGCTTTAGCATCAGGAAGCAGTGTTGTAGCAATGGAGATGAGGTCAACAGTACATACTGTTGACATCAGCACCAGCAAACCATGGATCCAAGCCCAATTTGGTTGATGAAGCTTCTGAACGTGTACGAAAAGATCTGATTGGAAGACGTGCTCAACATCATCGAGAAATCACAAGATTATCTTCATCAAATCAATGATTATAGATCGGATTCAAATCTGAATTGTAAATATGGAAAGAATCCTGTGAGACATGCCATAGCACATGCTGTCACCTTGACAGCAAAACAGAGTGCCAATCTCAATCAATCACAAGACAGCTTTGAGTGATGATTTGCATGGACTGGAAGAGATGATTAAAGCCCAGAATGTCAGAGCTATAAAGGAACGAACTCTACACAAAGAACGTACGGCTGATATGTTTTGAGACACCCATTTGGAGGCAGATTCAGAGAGAGAAAGTGGATGAAACACTTGGGAGGAATTTGAGGGTTCGTTAGGAGAAATCTCGCAGATCAAAGGAGGAAGCTGAAGTTCAATTGAGAGATCATTGAACCCAGCAACTTGCTGCACTATTTCAGCAGCTGAGGCAAGGTTGATGGTGGTGGAGCTCACAGTTGCTGCGATAGCAGTGCTACAGCATCACCCCTGTTTTCTTTACTTTAGATCTATGGAGTCTTATTCTTCCCTTGTTGTTTCTTTTCACCATATTATGGGCTAATTTATTAGGATTGGGTGATAGAGTACCTTTATTGTGATGTAAACAGTATTGCCTAAACTTTGCTACATGATTTTCCTTTTGGTTGCTTAATAAAGTGTTATATTTTCTTTAATCTTGTCGATTCATCGAGAGAGGTTGTAAGGTAATTAGGATGTGTGTTATAGAGATATAGATATTTCCTGAATGTTATTAAGCATTGTGGTTTAATTAAGTAATATTAGTTAATTGTGAGTAGAGAAATCACTTGCACCACAAAACCAATTGGAACTTGAGCTTAATGGACTCATAACTTTGTTGGCCATAGAAATGTGGGACTTAGTATAAATGTATTGTTGGTGAGATCCCTTGCATGCATTGGTGTTCTGGTTACTGTTTGGATAATTGTTGTAGCATGGTTACTGCATTCTGTTTATATTGCAATAATGGGGAAATTGATCCTAATCTGTCTTGATACATTTGAACACTTCTTTTGATACTGAATTCTTGTTTAGTTAATCAGTAGCCTTAGTTTACTTTGCTTTACTTTTAAGTGTTAATTTAGTCTTTAGTTCTTCAACAAATCATCTTTGTTACCTTGATTGCTTCACGAAAGCTATAGCATTATATAATCTCTGTGGGAACGATATCTGGACTCACACATCCACTCTATTACTTGTTGATACGTGCACTTGCGTTTTTGTGTGATTTAATTGATTACGAAATTGCACAACAACTTGTAAAACAAATTTCAAGTTAAAATAATGAGAAATGGTGCCAGAACTGATACTGGCTATGGAAAAGCGCGTACCGGAAAGGTACTGCAAAAAATAATATAAAAATATGATAAATCTTAGAAAAATGAGTAGGATCAGATTCCAAAGTTTGGAATTAAAATGTCAAGCGTAGCTATTAGAGCCAATACAGCGTGTTTAAAATTAAATCTGCTATAAATACTCCTTTTGCACAAAACCCTAGGCCATATTGGCTTCATACGTGAGTGCTCAGTTGCTGAGTGCTTCTCCCTTTGCTGTGTTCTTCTTCCTCCTCACCTTGAGAGTCAAGAAGTCACCTTTCTTCTTGGTTTCTTCATCAAAACACCTAGTGTGAGTGTGCTTGTGAATTGTGAGTGTGGAGAGTGGCCTTGAGAAGTGTTCAGCCACTATTGGGGAGTGGTTCTAGGGGCTGACTTGTTAGCTTGAGGTGGTGGGAGCTTGGTGTGGCATTTTGGAGCTTCAAAGTGTCACCTTTGTGAAGAAAGAACTCATCTTATGTGTCATTTTCGTGCTCCCTCTAAGTCAGAACCATAGCAACAGTTTAGAGAGCTCCAAAAGCCTTCCTTTTCTGAGTTTGAAGCTTGGGTAAGTTGTTGAACCCATGATCTTGCGTTTTTATGCTTAAAAGTGGAACCTTGATGCATGTAATGGATTAAAGATCATAACTTAAGATTGGGTAATGTTAAACACACCTTAAATCGCATGTTTAAGCTTCTGGAAGCATGAAATGAGTCACCTTTCGGAAGGATATCTTGCGAAATGCAGAACTGCATTCTGTCGCGAAATATCTGGATATGATATCCGGATATTGATATCCGGATATGGGGTCTCTGATATCCGAATATGGATATCCGGATATGATATCCGTATATGTATATACAGATATGATATCCGGATATGCCCGCGACAAATATTCGGATATTCTGGGTTTTCGTGAACAGTGAAGGTACTGTTCATACAGAACTGAGTTAGGGGTTGTGGACCCTATGTTGATGAAGTGAAGCTTCTGTAATAATTAACTAAGTCAGAATCTAAGTGATTAAGGGCTTATGGCTTTGTGAGAAGCCTTAAGACATAAAACGTAAAAGAGAACCATTTTCTTTACGTTTATGCTTATGAGCTATGTTATTGATATGATTGCTAGTCCAAATCAGATTGTGATTCTGCTGTGTTTGGGCTTTGAGCTAGTGTGGACTCTTGGCTTGGATTGTTAGCTTGCAAGGTAAGCTTTCGTGTCCTCGGTTTAGCCATTGTTTGGTTCCACCATTTCTCATGGGGGGATGGTTGTATGCATGATGTGTTTTCATGTATTGTTTTCTTGAAATGCTAACGAGATGTTAAGTGCAATTGCTCATGATATGTATGTGGTGTTACGCCTACAGGAGGCCAATGAGCGGTCATGTGGGTTGGTGTAGCGAATGGCTAGTACCGTGTGGGTTTAGATGGATTCCTACACTCTCTGATCAGTAGAAATATTATAACACATATGACATGATTATCTGCTACATTGCACTATTTTGAGAACTTATACTGTTAAACTGCTTTTGAACTTATATTGCACATGTAAGTGAGCTTGGGGTGGAAGATCTTTGAAGACCCCTTGTCTTACTGAGATTTCTGTTTAGAGATCTCACCCCACGTCTGGGGCACATATTTCAGGTTCAGGTAGTGTGGGGGTCGATTCCTCTAGCGGCAGGAGGCTGGAGCTGAGTTAGATTATGCTGTTATCATGTTATTATGTTGTATGCTGACATGATGGATTTGGATGCTGTTTATGTTTTATGTCATTTATGATTATTGAGTTGAGACTGCTGTGGGGGCTGGTGCCTTATTTGGTGAGCATGGGGTTTGTCCATGCCGCTTTGATGTTAGTACCTTTACCTGTGTTGTATAAACTATTAGGTTGTCCGGTCTACGTGTTGTAGTTCCGTGACTAGAGACATACTTATGATATTTAATTAAGGAGGTATTTCAGTTAGACATCTTTGCAATATATATACAGGCGATGTTTTTATGAAAATGATTAAGTAACCAAGTTCGTAATGATAATGACGTCATAATTGAAAAGAAAAAGATATTCTGCATTTTTAAATTAAGTGTGGCTTAATACGATGACATGTTAACAAATCGGGTTAACACGGGGTGTTACAGTACCCTTCCTTTTGAGTTGCCTCTCCACCTTTATGGCCATATGCACCATGTCATCTAACTCCACATAATGTTGTAATTCTACCACATTTGCAATGTCCCGATTTAAGATAAGCAAAAATCTGGCCATAGTAGCTTCACGTTCTTCATCTACATTGGCTCGAATCATGGCTATCTCCATCTCCTTGAAATAGTCTTCAACACTTTTAGAACCTTGTGTGAGACTTTGTAATTTCTGAAATAAGTCCCTATGGTAGTGACTTGGAATAAATCGCCTTCTCATGACAGCTTTCATGTCATCCCATGTTTCAATAGGTCTTTCACCATGTCTCCTCCTGTTTGACACAAATTGATCCCACCAAACAATAGCATAATCAGAAAATTTTATGGCAGCCAATTTTACCTTTTTCAACTCATAGTAGTTATGACAATCAAACACCAACTCCATCTTTCTTTCCCACTCCAAGTAAGCTTCTGGATCATTTCTGCCTTGGAAAGATGGAATCTTCATCTTGATACTTCCTAGGTTATTATCAACCCTTTCTTCATTACGGACTATTCTTCCTTCATTTCGACGTTCATTCTACTTTGTATCAACTGTAAAATTGGTGTCATCTTCATTTTGATGTTCTGAAGTTCTCGGTTGTGGCTCTCTTTGTTCAACTCTTTCTATTCTATCTTGCATTTCATCAAACCTGAAGTTCAATCTTTCAAATCTGTGTGTCATGGCTTCAAAGTAGAATTTGAAATCTTTAGAAATTCGAGCATCACCCTCTTGAGACATTTTTTTTAATCTGCAAAAAAAAAAAAGTTAAAATATCCTCACAAACACACCCTCACGTGTTTCTCCCCCAATTAATAGCTCTCACTCTCGTGTTTCAAAATTAGGCTTTTATCCTCTTATAAGCTCACACACTCCTGCCTTTTTCCCCTCTTTTGAATTTCCTCTTTTAGTTCTTAGCTGAACTCAATTGAAGTTTTCTTGAAGAAATCCAAACAGATCACAAGATGTAATACAAAGAGACAAGAAGAACAAGAGAATATTTTTTTGATGTCAAGAATTAGGGGTAAAGAAATGTTGGAATGACAATAAATTTTAAGCAATAACTGAAATTAATTAAGAAAGGAAGTACACACTGGAATAGAAAAGAACAAAACTAAAAAGAATTCAAAGAGACAAGTTTTACTTCAAGGAATTTGGATCAGATTTTTTTTTCTTCCTATTCTTTTTTTGCTTTTGAAGATACTAGATTTTTTTTCATTTTTTTTCCTTCCTTTTTTTTTTTTTTTTCTTTTTACTTTTGCAGATACTAAGACTTTGTTTTTTTTTGGCTTCCGAAGATACTAATATTTTTTTTTCTTTTGAACAGTACCAATGGGAATAGTTGACACAAGAAGGAGAATGAAATAGAAATAAAAAAAGTGAACAATAAAATAAAAGGATAGATCAAACCTGATTTAGAAGACTAGCTTTGATACCAAATGATATAAACCTCACCAAGAATAGTGAGACCCAAGACCAATTTACTTAGGATCGGTTCTACAATCAGGAATTTAAAATAAGAAATAAAGAACCTTGACCCGTTATCTATGGAAGATAAGAACCAAACATATAAGAATGATAGAGACGCCACACTCAAGAAAGAAGAAGGTGAGTGATAAGTCTGGTTTGAACGCCACAAGAACAAACTTCTTGATAAGTTCAAAGTTCTAGATAAGAAACAAAGAGAAGAAACCTCTCTATTATATTATAACTTCAAAATCTGATTACAAGAGTTGTATCATCCCTTATTTATACTTGGAACATCCCTCCAAGAATAAGAAAAGACTAACTAATGAAAATACACAAATTTAAAGTTTACAACTTGGAAAAGGAAAAGACTCTAATCAGCCCACTAAACATTAATGACGTTGGAAATGTGAATCAACCCCGCTAAGCATTAATAACATTGAAAATGCTTTCAACCGCACTAAGCATTAATTGACATTGAAAATTGCTACTCATTCCACTCAACCTCCCTTGCATTGATGACATTGACTAAATTTTGATTATGAATAAATTTGGGCTTGATGTCTTCATGATTAGCCCACATTTGCTGGATCAACCCACTAAGAGCTTCTTTAAACTTCTTGGCCCTTGATCATATGATTGGCCCATTTGGCAATTGTAATAGATCACTAGGTGTTGTCTCTTTATTCATATCAGCCACCCCAAAACCAGAACCAGCCATTAGATCCAGTTCTGGAAGAGGTAAATCAGCCTAAAAAACAGTCGGGGAATGATGTGGATTATGATCATGTCCATATCAGTGAGGATGTGTCAGACACGGCTTCCACTCCAGTACCCCAAAATTGAGTGGTAGCTCCGGTACCAAACAATCCCTCTCAACATCCAGGGGATCTTGCGGCGCATGCTGCCTAATCTGCTGATCCTGACTCTCGGCTGGCTCAAAATGTCTTTGTTGCAATTTTGCAACTAATGAAAGAGATGGAGAATCGTAATAACCTCTAGCGGCAACAAGACTCCCAAAGGATACAAAAAGAGAATACTAGGAGAATGTGAGATCTGGAAGAGCGCATAATGGGGGTGACTGGACTAGGGGCAAGAGGAACCGAAGGCCAGGATGCCAATGGCCGAGAAGGAAATCGCAACTCGGATCACCAAAACCGGATCATTGAGGTGGAAAACCGGGAAAGGCCTAATCCGGTGAGTACGATGAATCCGAACCTGGAGAACCCGACAATGGGTGACCAGAATGTTGTTGTGCAGGCCCTGACTCAAAACACTTCAATAGAAGCAAATGGATAGAGACACCGGGACGGAATCCACCCCAACCAGAATGCACAAATCATCAGAGGACGCGTGGAACCTAGTGCCTATAGAAGAAAATATAGCAGGGGGCAGTATAATAACAGCCCCTTCACTGGGGATATTTTGAATGCTCCTGTTGGGTCAAAAGCTGTTGGGTGAAAAATATATTATGATGAAGACGTTCCTCAATTCACTAAGAAAGAACACAGTTGCTCTCTTAGTTTCAACCGAAGTGCACAAGTGCACGCATCAAGTAATAAATAGGAGTGTTAATGCCCAGATTATCGTTCCCACGAGGATAGACCTCTAATTAATGTCTTATACTATTTTACAAAGAATTGAAAATGAAAGGAAAAGTTAGTAATTGACCTGTCTGGTCAAACGTTCCCTACTACCTTGACAACGTTCCTCAAGTATAGTAGGTTCAATCGGACAGAAAACAGTTCATCACTTCGTTATGTATGATGCTCTTCTTGTTGAGAGAAGGAAAAATAATATTCATGGGAGAGAGTTATAGATACAAGATCGAACAAATAATAGAAAAATAACAATAGTAATAACAGTAATTAAGAGACAACAGGATGGATGGTGTAAAATAATTTAACAGAATGAACGGATCCACTGTTCCATTCTTAAATTATTATTCTTTCTACTCAAGACTTAACACTTTTGTCTTTGTTCCAGTCTCTTAACTGCCAACGTCTGATTCCTCAGCTTATGGACTGGATGGCTCACAAGTTTTCATATTCCTATGGCTCCCTTGACTCCAACAGGTACTGGGTACAAGACCTTAAAATGAACGAGGTGGCCCCTTATTCCTAAGGCAACCAGCAGAGTTATTTCCACAACACTACCTTCCTCCTCCTGTTAAGCTGTCTGAAATCTCTTCCTTATGGAAGTTCCTTTCTCAGTATGTGTTCAATTTCCCTTGATACACAATGAATATAGCTCACTTAACCAGAGAAATCCAAAAGCTTAAATACAAAAGTTTCGAACATAAGTCTTTAAGAACTTTGTAGTTTTTCTGTTCCACATATAGTTTAGCCCATGGCTACTAGTTTAAACATTATTATTCCAAACTGAAATCTCGTAGACCCGAGATTCAGTTCAAAGATAACGAATGGAAAGGAGAGAAATAACACTTGTATTTAAATGAAAATAAGTTGATTACAATAAAATGAAAAGTGGAAAATATGGTTGTTGCTCGTGAGGAGTCTTGAGTGGGTGATACAGATGATGATGAAGTGTTGTCACTTAACTAAAGTTAAAACTGTACAAAAAATACAAAGAAAACTATAAACTAAACTAAGTGATCTCTTCTTAAGGAATTCGATGGTTGTCTTCGTGCTGGAACATCCTATTTATAGGCAGAAGAGTGAAAGGCAAAGTGGGTAATTCTCTTGGAGTTGTTTTCTTGACTGCATGGAAAGGGCGATGTGAACAGTGCTTTGAGGGGCGCAAGTGGCTGGATGGGACAGTTGTTGTTGAGATTTCTCTTTCCTTCTGATCGTCCCATGCCTTGCTTTCCTCCTTAGCCAATAGGAACCGTTTATTCTCTGTTGCGCACGTTTCCTCTTGCTTGATTGCTGCACCGCTTATGCTTTATGGAAACTTATTTCCAACGTTTCCTACAAAGTGGTCAGAAATATTAAATGAGTGGAGCAGGTGTATTTAATGATCCAAATCCGTTCCCCTTTTTATATATTTTCTAAAGACTTACGTCACCATCCATTCCCCACTGTGTTTTTGTCAAAAAGATATTAAACATATGCTTTTAGTGCTAAAGTTGCTCATCAGGTGAGGGAACGAATGGCATTTTGCCATCAAAATGGGCTTAGATGGGCACAAATTTTCGTCCCATCAAGCTCTTTATTTTTTGTTCTAATGTTATTCCATTGAATGTGTAAGTGTGGTAACCTAAGCTTTAGATGATGACCAATTTTACGCATGCTACATGTTTGACAAATGTTCTGTTTGATAGAGTAGAAGTCATACATTGATGGTTTTGTGTAGAGTGGTTCCTTGATATAGGTTGTTTTGGCATAACCATTCTTTCCTCATGCACATAAGATGTTTGATGTTTGGTTTCTATAAATCATGTGATTGATACATGCCAAGCTTCTGATAATACATGTTTGATGCTTTACTATCTTACCGCGCGATTCACGTGGATTTGGCACGAATCGCGTCGGCGATTTCTGAGGTAAAAAGGCTTTAATTCTCATGGTGTCAGCTGAGCATATTTTTGTTATTCATAAATTAAGCTGCAAAGTATTAGTCCATAAATCGATGAGTAACAAGTAAAACTGGCTAACCATAGATGAACATCTGAAATAGTTCCTTAGTATTCATGTATGCTAAATGCTTGCTATTTGGTTGCATACATTGAAGGTACATATATATCTTGGTGTACTACTTAAGGAACTAGGAAATTTGATTGCTGGTTAAGCTCTATCCATATTCTATGCTTTATTCTTGAATGCTTTGCCGATTTAAATTGGTAATCAAGAATTAAATCTGGGAATTGGGAATTGTTCATAAAAAGGTTTAAATATAATGCATTGCTGGATATCATAGGTTATAATCATTATATTCCATAAGATAAATGCATTGGTATTTTTCTGGTTTTCAGGGAAAGCAGACAAAGAAAGGCACAAAGGCCGGAACCAAGGGTACTGCTACATCTAGTAGCATGAGGCCAAGAGCCTCATCCAGTTATGATGAAGACAGATTTCTCTTTACGAAGCATCAACAACAGTATGAACAATAGTTCATGCCTAAGAAGGTGATACCTGAGAGGCAAATTGCCTTGGAGACATTTCCCGAGACCAATTCCCTCTTGGCTCTGATCAAAAACAGGAAGTAGGAAACACTGGCAACATTTGCAACACCAAGCTCTAGCTCCATTCTGAAGGAGTTCTGTGCAAATGTGGATAAGGACATGATCAACACCACCCGAGTAAGTTGGGTGAGAGGGAAAGAAGTTCCATTTGCAGCTGAAGACATAGAGGCTTTCCTGAAGACCTCTTATGATGAAGAAGATGCCTGCAGGTTCAGAATAATTTTTAATAAACTTCAGCCCATCATCGCTAGGAGTTTATACAGGGAAGATATGCCTGAGGTGGCAGATAGAGTAAGGAGGGGAATCACTGGCTTATACTCTTCCTGGATAACAAAAGTAGGATTAGATCATGTGCCAGAAAAGATGGTAAAGCATGAATTAACTGGTGAAGCTGCATTCTGGCACCAATTCAATGATTCTACAATCATATCATCCACTAATCTGACAGACGTGAATGTGGAGGGGGCTACACTAATTTATGTGATAATGAGTGAGAAGAATCTTGACATATCCCATATCCTTTCTGATAGGATCCTCCATATCATCACAGCTAGCAGATGAGACTTTCGCTTGGCACATTCATCTCTGATTATGCATTTATGCATCCAAGCTGGAGTCCAGATACCAGCAGAAGAACCAATGGATGTGAAGGTAGCTTCAACCTTGACATATGAAATGTACAGAGACATGCTTGTAGAGGCAATGAACAAGCAGATGATTAGTGTTGCAAAGCTGGCACCATCTACCTTGGCTACGAGGAGCCCGCGTATGTGGCCTTGCGAACCTTATGGCCTACATTCAGAGCACATCCATCCCTCCGCTACAGCACCTCAGTCCACTACATCCACAGCACCTCAGAGACTAGCACCACCACAACATCTTTATGCAGATTCCCCGGTTATTCTAACCATGCAAGGACAAATTCAGAACATGCAGGGACAACTTGACCGTTTGAGCATACAGGGTGACTACTGGACACGCATGCTAGAGGGCATCTGTCAAGTCACTGGAGTGGACACGTCCGCTTTTTAGCCACATTTTCCACCGCCACTAGCTCCTAAGGAGCCCCTTGAGCGCATAGTCCCTACTGAGCTAGCAGCAGAGCCTATAGAGACACCACAGGCTGCAGGAGGGGATGACATGGATGAGTCGTGGCTTGATGACTGATTACCATGCACCACCATTTATCTTTAGTTATTTTTATTTTGGTTATGTTTTTAATTTCTGTTTTATGTTGAGACAATTGAGAAGTTAGGATGTTTTAATTACCTGTTTAGTTTATTTTGAATTGATGCTTTAACTAGTGTGAGTGTGTTTTAACTGCGCAGAAGTTCTTATTCTTCGACTAGTTTAGCTTTATTGTTGGGGACAACAATTTTCTAAATCTGGGAATTGGGCGCATCACATGCAATACAGAGGAACCACACAAAAAAGACATCTAACAGAAAATTTTCTGAATCAGGGGAGATATTTGAACCTCTTGTCTCAATTTTGTTCTCAATTTGTTTGTTATTTTTGTTTTGATAAGAAGAAAATTCTCTGAGCAACATACCTGGATATTCATGAGCTACTCATACAATAAGATGATTAAATCTTAGAAAGCATATAGGATACTGTGTGAGAAGTCATGATGAATAAATGTTCTGAATAATGCATTGAAGTTGTATGAGTTGTTATTGCTCGTTTGATTGAATTCCTTGTTGAGAGTTGCAAATGATATCTGATGGTAAGTGGGAATTTAGATTCTAGTTTAATTGCACAGCCGTGAGGTTTGAGCCTATACAGTATTTTTTTTAGAGAGACTTCACTGTGATAATACTCTAGAACTTGATTTGTTTCTCTGTAATACATGCATGATTTGAAATGATAAAAGAAATTCTTTCTTGCTAACCACTTGGCCAAATAGCTGACCTGAAATTTTCCATTGCTAGCCCCTTTGAGCTTTAGCCTGTTGTTTCTTGTTGAATTCAACCATAAGACACTACGTATTTTCCTGTCAACGTACCTTGAATGAGATTGAAGCACTGACTGTAGAAATTCAAGAAAAAATTCACAGAAGTTAAGTAGTTGTGGAAGCATAAGCTTGAGACAAAGAGAAGAAGAACAAAATGAAAAGTTGTATAGCAATGAAAAAGTATAAAAAGGTCAAGAAAAGGAAACAGAAAAGAAAAGGAAGAGTCTGAATAGAAAGGAAAGACCAAGGAAATTGTGTCTGAGTGTGAACAAACTGAAAATAAATATTTGTGTTTCAATCTCACACACAATAAAAATCAGCCACTTTCAGATATTCCTACCCTAGCCTAAGCCAAGTTACAACCCTGCAAAGACCTTTGGATCTGATCGTGCATGTCTTATACGTTCCTCATCTTTAGGAACTTGAGAATAGGATCAAGCCTATGATAGTCTTATTGCACTGACGAATTGAGAGTCTAAACCCAATACACAAGAGTGACGAGTGCAATGGATATTTTGGTAAGGAGTGATTGAGCTAGATTCTGATTCCTTGGGTTGAAAGTGATTCTTAAAATTCTCAACTCTGAATTCACTCATGCATAGCATTATAACTCTGAAAGTCTTCAATGTGGAAATGTGCATAAGTGACATAAATTCTTCTCACAGATTCAATCCTTGTTGCCTAATGTATGATTTTATTTATTGCTGAGGACAACAATATCTAAATCTGGGAATTGTTGATATGCCTTCAGCATATAGATATTTCAGAGTAAAAAGAACAAGGATTTGACAGTAATTCAGTAATAAAAGTGATTAATTTAAAGGAATTATTGATAATCCATCTTCAGGCATGTTCTCACTTTGATTCTCTGTTTTTGTAGGAGGAAAGCATGAAAAAGCCACTGTTGCAAACAATCACCTCACGCGAACAGCGTGAGAATGGCGCGGATCACATCATGATCATGGCCTTTCCACGCAAATCGCGCCAATGTGGCGCGGATCGTGCCAAACACAGAGATCCTTCACTGATTGCCCGCGTGGATCGCACGAAACTGGCGTTGAACGCGCGGGCGTTGCGGGTGCAATTCCTGATTTTTTGGATTTTGCTAAAAATAGAAATTAATTCAAATAATTCAGAAGATTATGACCTGATTGGGCAGTTTGATAGTAAGAGGAAGCAGAAACCCTAAAAGTGGGATCATTTTGGAGGAAGGAAATTACAAAAACAAAAATTGAGAGAAAGCTTTGGGATTGAAAGGCTGAAGATCAATACTCAGAGGAGTTGAAGATTCAAGATTTCATTTTCTTCATCTTCTTCTATCTCCAATTTTATTCTTTCATGAATTCTTTTTCATTCATTAATTTGTCAGACATGAATATGTCTGGCTAGTCTTTTATTATTGTGGTAAGGGCCACAACCCTTAATATGAACCCCTTGTAGTTTGGTTAAATTTATATTTATTTATTCCAATTGAATTTATTTTGCTTGTTCTTCATCTTATAATTCTTCTAGAACCGATCAATCTATTAGGATTACGAGGGTTAAGATTTTCAATAGGGATATTGGGATTTTAATTCCTGACAAAAGGCAAGATAATTGTTCATGTATGCACTAGGGATAGGCTATATGAACTGCAACTGTGAAAGATTCACTGATTCTAAGACTTAACTTGAAAAGGAATTTCAAGGGATTAAGATTCTAATAGAGTTAATAAGGTTAAAGTTATTAAGGAATTAAGGCTTAACCAATTAATTAAAAGATGGTGAATTGTTTGATCAATTGCATAATTAAAGATAAACGTTAATTCAGGTTACAAGGTGGGGAACATTAAGGTGTTTGTTTCTCTTTATCGCAATATTTTCTCAACCATTAATCTGTGTTCTTGAGTTTAAAAAGAATCTTGGAAACTATTTCTATCTTCTCGATTTGTTCTTGTTTTTCACAAATTACAACTGTCTGTAAACCAATTTTATTAATCCAACAAGAAAGGAATAGTTATAATAAATTCAATGCTTCAATCTTCGTGGAGACGATACTCTACTCATCATTTTATTACTTGAAACGATCGGTATACTTGCCGATTTCGCAATAACATGTTTTGCTGGAAATTTATTTTGACATTTGGACTTAAGTTATAATTTTAAACCCAATGTACATGAGGCCCAAAGCCATTATTTATGTTTTGTTTTCTTTTATTTTGGGTTGGATTTGTAGAGCCCGAAGCCCAGCTCTATTAGGGGTTAAAAGGGCGAGAGTAGGGGACCTTGTGGATCATCTTTCGTTTGAATTTGAATTTTACAGTTTTGAAATTAATATAATTTTCATCTTTTTTCTCTCCTCTTTTCTTTAATTAACCCAAGGGTTAAGGACTTCATGGTTTAATCCTGAGGACCTGCGCCTCATTTTGAACCCAATTTGTTTCTCTTTCCAACTCGATTTGACATCACACGATTGTGGGTGTTCAATCTGAGATACGCGATTGCGTTCTTGAGAAAGAGATTAACCATTAGATTTAATGGATAGGTTGATTGTGGGTGTTCAATTTTTTAAGATTTATTTGAGTTAAATAAAGGTCTTTTGGGTCAAATCATTGTGTACAATAATAATACTGCATATAGTAGAAGGCATGTGTGTGACTGTGATACGCAAAAGTGCAGGGAATTCAGAGTGTGTACCTAAAGACTTAACCCTTTATTTATAGAGGGTAAAGTCCTGATAGGATTGTGTCTGTTGAGGGATATGATAAGTAGTTTTTCCATTATCTCTTAAGTCTATCATTTGCTGTTATGTTGTTAAGATATGTGCCTATGAAATAGGTCCAGAACAAGCATATTAATGTATAAATACTATAAAAATATAATTACTCGAAAACAAAAACTTTTACATGAAAATATATTAATATATAAATCACAATAAAAAAATATTTGAATGACACATAAGTGAAAACCTTATTTCAAAATATATTATTATCTAAGTTATGGAATAAATATATGCAAAACCATAATAATGTTAATGAATATATATTTTTAAAATAAAAAATTAATAATATTTACTACAAAATTATTAAACAATATTTTCTCTGCCTCATTACAATTAGAGCCGACAAAATGGGCTCGACTCGGCTCGGCTCGGCGGGCCAACCCGCCCCACTAGCTAAACGGGGCGGGGCGGGCTGAGTTTTTCAACTCACTCAAAAGCGGGGCATGGCGGGGCAGGCTCATTTTTTGGCGGGCCGAGGTGGGTCAGTGTAAAATAGGCTCGGACTGGCGGGCCAACCCGCCAAACAGGGCGGGCTGAGTTTTTCAGCCCACTTTCAAAAGCGAGGCGGGACGAGCTGACTCATTTTTTGGCGGGGTGGGGCGGGGCGGGGCGGGCTGCCCACTTTACCACCTCTAATTACAATTATAAAACTTTGAATAAATACCTTTTTTGGTCCTCAGCAAATTTCACGATGCCCGCTTTAGCCCTAGCAAATAGAAAGACTATTTCTGGTCCTTAAGAAATTCAAAATGGACTCATTTAGTTGAAATCGTGGTCCCTCACAAATTCAAAAAAAGACCCACATTAGTCCCTTAAAAGTACTAAAATGGATTCACTTTGAATTTCTTAGGGATCACGAATAGCTTTTTTATTTGCTACGGATTAAAGCAAATGATATTTACTCTAAAACTTTTCTAAAACAAATCTTTTTAAATTTTAAATTAAAAACGTATTCATGTGTTAAATGAATAATTTAAAATTATTAAGTCACTTGTTATAAAATATCTACTTCTATATTTCAAAATTCTCATCTCTTACATCATTTTAATTTAATAGAATAATAAATAAGTTTAATTATCTTTTGCAACAATAATTTTCACTTAATAGAATCATTCAATATAAAAATCTTTCACTTATTATTTTTTTTAATTTGGAAAAAATATTTGTCCTTCTAAAGAACATATATGGGCTCATTTGTATTGCCTTTTCAAGAAAGTCCTTTTTATCACTTCCTTATTTTAAAAGTACTTTTTATAAAAGTTACAGCTATTTAGATTTTTTAAAAAATATTTGATTTTTGAAAAAAATATTTGGCTTTTGACTTATGCTTTTTTTAAAAGCTAAAATTTTTAGCTTCCGAAAAAAGTAGATTTTTGACTTTTTTTATGACTTCTGCTTTTTTAAAAAACAGACATCCAAACAGACTTTTTTCGAGAAGTGCTTTTTTTTCTTAAAAAAGTAACTTTTGAAGAAGAAAAAAACCCAGCCAAACGGGCTCATAATTATGTTATTTTAAGAGGAGGAAAATACACAACCTAATATTTTTTTATTTAAAAAAAATCATTCATTTTTCTCCCATGATTTTCATTGCTTGTATTTTTCTCTAGTTTAAAATGACATAACTTCATATTTTTTAAAAGGACAAACACTTAATCCTTTTAATTTAATTTAATATTTGTTCAAAACATTTTATAAACCAACTCTTTAAGTGGATAAGAAATATCTTAACTTCAAAAATCTCCTTTTCATTTTTTATGTATTTTTCCATAATCCCAGTTTTCTTTTCTCTGTAACAGGCGAACCCTATTCTCTTTTCGAATTTTTCCGATGTAGTCGAAATATGGGGTATTTCTGGAAATTCACCAAATTCGACCGTTAGAAAAATTCCATAACCAGATACTGAAATTTTTGGCGAATTTCTTTTTTTATAAACCAACATTATCCCTAATTTAAAACCTCTTACAATTTTTCTGAATTACCCTAATCCCAGTTTTCTCCGTAGCACGTAAACCCTATTCCCAAAATTTTCAATTTTCGTGATTTGCTTAGTGCTCTCTTCATCGCATTCGCATCGCAGAGGTCCTTGCTCGTTTATTCTCCATACGTTTACTCTGTAGTCGTTGAATCCCTTGCAGATTAGAAGCTCCTTGCGTCTGGTTATGCTGTTCTGGTGTGAAGGGTAAGCATCATCAAAGAGGTTCTGACTCCGACAATCAAATCAAGAACCCCATCGTCATTGAGCACAGGTATGGTATCTATATCACTTTCTTTCTTAATTGTTTCTTTATTTCAAAGTTTTATGTGAAGAAAAATGTAAATGGGTAATTTGCTTTTTGTGTAATCATCATGTTTTACGAATTTTATAGGTTTTGTTGCTTAAAGATTCATTCTTCCGCGGGAATGAATGTTGGGTTTTAATTTTATGCTACGTCGTTTTTTTCCTCTCTTTTTTTCCCGATAAAGCGAACCTAATTTTTTTAAAACCTTTCAAGATTAGTTTTAAATTTATGTTTATGCTGTGATTAGATACTCTAATAAAAGTGAAAACTGAACTCAAACTAGAGTTACTAATAGGTTCCCAGCAAGCACGCTTTAGAATCTTAAGTGAGCATATGTGCTGCGATCCTACCACTCTTCCTACTGTATGTCTTCTTCTGATAATGTTAACAAGCAGTATGGAAGATCCTAATTCATTATTAATTCTTCTGAGGTACAGAAGAAGTAGAACTAGAAGTAAAAAGAGAAAAAAGAACGAAACCTAAATAAATTTTGGAATATAAATGATCTTTTATGATTCAGTCTCTAGAAGTGTATATAGTTGAGAATTTAAACTGATGTTTTAAAAATAAAAAACCCAGTGAGTCAAAACAAAATAACAATTTGCACTCCGAATCTCTTTGAAAGGTTATGTTATTAAAAGAGTTTTATCAATAATAGTATAAATAATGGTTATCTTTTATCAAAAATTTGATTTGGAACTAAGCCAGAAATACATGTTGATTTGCAACTTTGTAGAACTGTGTTTAATTCACACAGAATTTGAGATCGATGTATAGTATATTGTGCTGTTACTAATGATATCACTACCCAGAAATACTTGCGGTCTTCTTCACTCTCCTACATGTTTTATGTTTTCTGATATACAAATCGTTTACAACTAGTTTTCCCGCCCAAATATTTTGTCACACTCCTTCCTTACTTTTTCCAAGGATGTTAATCCCTTGCGGCCCTTCCTAAAACACACCTTGGTGATAGGTGACTTCCCTACACTCTTACCTGGAAAGGCTTCCCCTAGATAGACGTTTTTTAACGCAATTTGAAATGAATGATTAGGCTAGATTATTATTATTATTATTATTATGGGAAAAATGTTTCTGCAGTTAATGCAGATAAGTTATCTGCATTTATTTTCAAAACGACGCCGTTTTGGTATTGAAATCTTAAAAAATTATAAATATAAAGACTATTATAACCCTGAAATAAATTAAAATTACAAAAATACCATGATTTCCGCCCTAAAACGACGTCGTATTGGCTTACTGCAGATAACTTATCTGCAGTAACAGCAGAAAAAGCGAACCCTATTATTATTACTATTATTATTATTATTATTTTACCATCGTATGTAATAGCAATAATGAATTAGATTTGAATTTTTGTTTGTTATGAACATTGGGCTTGTTATACCATTATCAGCGCAATCATAGTTATCAATATCTTACGATACACGATACGATTCACAAGTCCAGTGATACGTGTCGTGGGTTGTATCAGAAAGGAGTTTGTATCGAACAATATAATATTGTATCTTATGATATGATGTGTATCATACGATACAAAAATTAAATCAAAATTTGTAATTTTTAATATAAAAAAAAGAAATAAAGATTTGATTTGTGATTTAATAAATTACAAAAAATCTAAAAAATTATTATTAATAAGGAAAAGAAAATAAAGCCCACATTGCATTTCATATTCACAAACACAATGACATTATATAGCCCACATTGTGGGATTATAGTATAATATGTCATTGTCTGCATTTCATTGTGCCTAAAACAAATACACTTAGCAAAACCAACACTATTCCCTCCAAAAAAGAAGAAAAACCTCCTATGTAGAATTATAGTTAATTTGACCCCCTGCTTCTTTTGAATTTCTCCACCGAAGTTTTGCAAACACAAACCCCGTGCTTTTTGGGCCAATGGTTTAAAACTTGATTGTATTTAATTTCTCTTAGGACCTTAATAATTTGGTAATGTCCTTTAGGGCCTTAATAATATGGCCCAGTAATAGATGAGTTTAGTGTATCCAATCAAGTAATCTCCTCTATGAACTTTATGAAATGATGTGGGTTCTCTAACCCGTGTTAACACATAGGTTAAGTAGGAACCAAAGAACATGCACAATTTTATTTTTATTTTCAATGAAAACAAATTTAGAATGTTGAAAAAAAGGTATTGCTGATAGCTAATAAGCACATGAAAATTAGTTCTTGAATCATTGATATGAATTACAGAGATAAAGTGTTTATAAAATATGAAGGTTGGTTTGAGATATTAGAAATTTTCTGTCATTGTAACTTCTAACTTCCCTTTTAAGATATTATAAATACTTTTAAAGGTTATTGTATAAGAAGCCAATAATCGATTACCAGCAAGCCAATAATTTATTAACCAAGCTCCCAAATCTTGAATAGCTAGTTTTTGAATGTTTATGAAATCAAATCACAAAACACTGATATTGTCTTGAATGCATTTGCATACTTTGATCATTCTTGAGCTCTTTTACTGAAAAAATCCATACATCCACTTAGAGTTTCAATTTGTATATTTTCTTTTTGAGAGTATAACCGATTAATTTGTCTATTTTCTTGAGCTATTTTCTTGATCCAAGAATATCTCTTTATTGTTTTAAGGCTCTTGCTCAAAGGTGAAGGATCTCGGAGGAGCAAAGAGTGCTCTCATTTTAAGGATTTGTTCAAGCACCTACATAAGCTTCACTTATAGTTGATAAAATCTCAAGTTAAGATATTGAGTACTTGACGTGGGTCATAATTGGGGGTGGACAAAGCAGATAAACCGAGTTTGCGCTTTCTCTTCCCTTACTCTTTAATTTGAAAGCATTACATTTCATTCTTGAATATCTTGATATACCTCTTAGTGATTGATAACTTGTGTCGTGTACTGTTTTCATATATCCATTATCACTTCTCTTATCAAAGCTTCAACAAAATTGCATTTTGTAAACTAAAAGAAGTCATTTGAGAAAATCATTTTAGAACTCAATTCACCGGCCCTCTTGAGTATTGAAGTCACTTGATAACAAGTGGTATCAAAGCTTAACCGCTTCAAGAGGTGAGTGATGGCTTCTTCAAATAACAGTGTTCCCGTTGAGGATGCCTTAACAAATAGACCTCCTTTTTTCAATGGAACCGGTTATTCATATTGGAAAAATCGTATACAAATATTCATTGAAGCTATTGATATAGACATTTGGGATTCTATTGAAAACGGTGCTTTTATTCCAACAAGAAAAGAAAATTATAAAGAAATTCCCAAGCCTAGAAGTGAATGGACAAATGAAGATAAGAAAAAGGTCCAATTGAATGCTAAAGCCAAAAACATCATTACTAGTGCTTTAGGTCTCGATGAGTATTTATGCATTTCTGAATGCAAAACCGCAAAAGAAATGTGGGATACTCTTCAAGTTACCCATGAGGAAACTAGTGAGGTGAAGATGGCTAGAATTAGCACACTCACATTTAGTATGAACCATGGTGAAAGTATACAAGATATGCAAAAGAGATTTACTGGAATCACTACTCATTTATCTTCTTTAGGAAAAACATTTTCAAATGAATATTTAAATTACAAAGTTATGAGATGTTTGAGTAAGGAGTGGCAACCCGTGGTGAATGCAATTTATGAGTCAAGAAATCTTGCAACTATGTCACTTGCAACACTCTTTGGGAAGCTACAAGCACATGAGATGCGGCTTGCTAGATTTCTTCAAGAGGAGTATGCTAACCAATAAAAGAAGGGAATAGCTCTCAAAGTCTCCACCATCTCTCACCATGATGATGAGGATGATTCAGAGGACTTTGAAGTTGATGATGAAACTTTGAGTCTTGTTCGAAAATTTGGTAAATTCTTCAAGAAGAAGAGCAACTCAAAAATATCACCTTTTCTCCCCAAAGAAAATTTGAAGGGCGAAGGAACATCTCAGACTTTTCCAACAAATAGACCTCCCTTTTTCAATGGAACTGATTATTCATATTGGAAAAATCGTATGCAAATCTTCATTGAAGCTATTGATATAGACATTTGGGATTCTATTGAAAATGGTGCTTTTGTTCCAACCAAAATTGAAAATGATAAACAAATTTCCAAGTCTAGAAGTGAATGGACGGATGAAGATAAGAAAAATGTCCAATTGAATGCTAAAGCCAAAAACATCATCATCAGTGCTTTAGGTCTTGATGAGTATTTATGCATTTGTGAATGCAAAACCGCAAAAGAAATGTGGGATATTCTTCAAGTTACCTATGAGGAAACTAGTGAGGTGCAAATGGCTAGAATTAACACACTCATACGCGAATTTGAACTTTTTTGTATGAACCATGGTGAAAGTATACAAGATATGCGAAAGAGATTTACACGTATCACTACTCATTTATCTTCTTTAGGAAAAACTTTTTCAAATGAATATTTAATTTTCAAAGTTTTAAGATCTTTGAGTGGAGAATGGCAACCCAAGGTGAATGCAATTTATGAATCAAGAAATCTTGCTACTATGTCACTTGCAACACTTTTTGGAAAGCTACAAGCACATGAGATCGAGCTTGCTAGACTTCATCGAAAGGAATATGTTGACGAGAAAAAGAAGAGAATAGCTCTCAAAACATCCACTTTTTCACACCATGACGATGAGGATGATTCAGAGGACATTGAAGTTGATAAAGAAACTTTGAGTTTTGTTCGAAAATATGGTAAATTTCTCAAGATGAAGAACAACTCAAAAGGGTCTCCATTTTCGCCAAAAAGAAACTTGAAGGGTGAAGGAATATCTAAAACTCTTCGAACTTGCTTTGAGTGTGGCAAGCCCGGACATATGAAGATGGATTGTCCAAATTTGCAAAAGAAGAATGAAAAGTTTGAAAGAAGGCAATCAAAGGATAAAAAAATGGGAAGAAGGGCCTACGTTGCTTGGGAGGACAATGACGTGAGCTCATCAGGAGACTCTAGTGATGACGAAGCATTATTGTGATGACTTCGAGGTAGAATCCACTTCTTATAATCTTTATTGTATTTATGATGAATTACATGTTGAATCTCTCAAACTTGCTAAATCGCTTCCAATATCTAAGAAAACTAATTGCCTCTCTTGAAAAACAAGTATTATCTTCAGTAAAAGAGGTTGACGAGCTAAAACTAGAAGTATTTTTTATGGTTGTTGTATAATTTGCTATGCGTTAGATGCTAGATGTAGAAGTAAAGACTAAATATAGATATAAAAAGTTATGATGAAGCATGAAAATCTTTATTATGGATATAAAAATTTTCAAAATAGAAGGGATGTTGGTTTGTGCAGTTGAACACATGAACACCTTATGTTTATCTCATACATGTCGATATCATCTTACTTAGTTCAACTTTGTATTGCCATCAATACTTGACCCTAACCTTGAACAACTTTATAACGAGACTGGTTATATGTTTTAATTGACTCAAAAGATCAGCTTGAGGCACCTTACTTACTCTGTTGATTATATTTCAATTTTGAAAATTTCTCGTTTCATGTTATTTTAATATCATTTGACATTGGGGGCTAATATTTGCTTTTTGTTAATTTAGTACGCTGGCCCCAACTTAAATTGCCCTATGGGCTTATTATTGTCCCTCGTCAATGTGGGCAAGGGGTGCGAGAGTGGACTGGTCCATATTGACTGCTCTATTAATGACACCTCATGCTTAGTTGGCATTTTTTGTTCAACCATTCTCTTTGTTGATATTCCTGTGTGCCTATGTTGTTAATTTCCCTCGAACTGTATAATAGTACCATACTGGTTTGTTTGCCTATGTTTTCAAAGCTAATATGAAATTTCAATATTGGTATGGAATTAAGGGCTCATTTACTAGTATTTTTTTGTCATTTTGTATTTAAATACAAATTGTAAGAAGTGCCTTTTTAAATTGTCAGGGTTTGCAATGCCAGGGAGACATATTACATGAGATGTAATTCTCAAACACTTAAAAACTTGTAAACATATAGAAGCACTATTTTGAAAAAAATAAAAATACAAGCGCTTTCTTTTTTTAAAATGGTGAATCCAAATGCACTCTAAATCAAGTTTATTTATTAGTTGTCTTTCTTTCTTTTCCCGTAAATGTAGATAGATAGATACATAGAAATTCATTTGTTCAATTGCTTTTAATGGTTTTGACTTTTGACCATATATAAGTCATTTAAAATTTTACGTGAATTTTATTCACAGATTGGAAACTGAGAATGAAGAAACGAAAACATTTAAGGATTTGGGCTAATCTGACACATTGGTGGAAGCTTGTGAAAATTTGGTTTGAAAAATCTGTTAAAAGGTAGGCAGAAGTGATTTCTTTTGCGTAGGAAGTTTTGTCAAGTCAATATTGGTTTTCTGATCTTTGCTATTTTCAAATATAGCCCTGCTTGGAAAATAGAAATGGATAGAAAGAATGATTGCAAAATGATAATCAGTTTTAGAGACGACTCTGATGATAATCAGATTTTGAACATGAAATTTTATACATCAGAGTTATTCTGTTTATATTTGCTCTAGTTGATTACATTATTTTGTCAGTAGTGTCCTGATACAATTTAGATCAAAAAATACACGAGAGATAAAGATAGGAAGGTGTGGAATCAAGCCCAAATGGCCCAATCGAATAATACACAGATGGCTAATACACAGATAGCCCAACAAATGAATCAAGTAGGCAATACACCAGGGCTGCCACGTCAGCTAGAGGATTCCAAAAATGCCATGTAACTAAATGGAGAGCGTGGAGATGACTGGAAGTTAGTTATAAACAATGGGAAGGCATCATGGTGGAGGCATGGAGAATCTGAGTATGGAATGGGCCCTTTGTTGGGATTGGGAGAGAGCGTGACCTCTAAAAATGTCGCACATTATCCTTTGATTTTCCTTTTATTGTTAATCCCAGTTCATTGTTCAGTGTAATTTCTTTATTTCTTGCAAATTGACTTTGTAGTTGTTTGTTCAGTATCCTTTGTAATCGTCTTTTAATCAATATATAAAAGAAAAGTGATGTTATTCAGGCCAAACACCTCTGTTTCTGTTATTATTTTTGTGATATGAGTAGAAGTCTGTATCAAATTGGTATCAGAGCTTCGATCTAGGAGCTCTGTAGGATGGTTTGGACACAACAAATGGAACTAACGAAGCTTGACATGAAGAAGTCCTTCAGAGATTGGGAGCTAACGAAAGGGGATGGCAGAGATAATCAAGAGGCTATATGAGATGGCTGGGAGGAGACGGACTCGTTCGTGTGATGGAGAGAATGATCATGAGGACAACGCTTCTGGTCCACCAGAAGGGAGGAATGTAAGGAGATTCAATCTGATTCCCCATGCAAACAGACATTTGGAGATTCCAGTATTCATCGGAGAAGATGCTTTCGGGTGGTTGAGCAAGGTGGAGAGGTACTTCGTGGTGAACGGAGTGGAGGAAGCAGAGAAATTAACGGCAGTATTGGTAGTCTTAGAGGGAGAAGCCCTTCACTGGTTTGAGTGGTGGGAAACGAGCAACCAAAAGGCCACATGGAGGATGTTTTGACGCGAATTGCTCAGTCGCTTCCAACCGGAGATTTTGGACAAACCTTACCGAGCACTGTACACGCTCAAATAGGGTGGGAGTGTCTCTGATTTTTGAGCAGAATTTGAAAAGATGGTAAGCGCCCTACGTTTTGAAGACAAAGAATTTCTCGAGGGGGCATGGTTAAATGACGTTCGCAGCAGCATCTGTGCTGAGCTGATGATGTCTTCGACGTTGTCATTGACAGAGATACGAAGTTCTCGGTCAAAAGAGAAACGATGCCTGGAGAGAGGAAGGCTTAGGGCCAATTGGGAGAGGTTGGACGCAAGGGGGAAGTCGCGGGTCCATCGGCCATCGAACTGGGACCAATTCAGTGGAAATCAGGAATTGGGCTTCCTCAAATATAGGCCCAAGTAACCCAAGCCATGCAACTAAATCAGTTATGGGGTCCAACACAACAAATGTTACCCATACTAACCTAAGGAGGGAACGACGACAAAAGCTTCGACGTCAGCCACTAGAGGTCACCTACCGGAAAACCATGCGAATCAAGGACGGATATTATCCCAGGCAAAACTGTGTGACAGACAAGATCGTGGCCTTTGTTTCAAATACGAGGAGCGTTGGCACCCTGTTAGGATCTGATAGATTATCAGAGTAAAACGCAACAAAACACCAACAATGGCCCAGAAGAAGATCTAGATTTTTTGATTATATTGAAAAAGAAAGACAAATTACAGAGTTCAAATGAAGGAAATGAAATTACAAAGAAGAAAAGAAAATGATAGTTCAACACGTTAGAGAGGTGTTGATTCTCTCCCAATCTGGTTTTCCAGCCCAAGTCCCAAGTCCCAATCCATTTCCATGCCTTTGCTCATGCCACTCCACACCTTTTATTCCCTCTAACAGCCATGCCACCTCAGCACCACCCTCCTTCTTTCCTCTAACAAACTCATTCTTCTAGAACATCCTGACTAACAGATTTATCATGCTCCCATAATCCCCTACTACCCAACTTACGTATACTTACATGAATATATTCCTATCAATACTCCCCCCTAAACACTCACCTTGCCCTCAAGGTGAGGTTTAGCCCCCAAGCATCTTCCACCGGGATCTCATTGCTTGAATTTTAGAGATCCACATATGCTCAAAGTCAGATATTGTCCACTAGGATCCCATATTTGTCCATCTTGAATGGCTTTTACCACAACAAACGAGAATAAATTTAACCCAAGCAAGGACCTCACAATGTTGGTCACTAACTGTTGGGGTCCACTCTGCTTTCCATAATGCAACAATAGAACTCCAAAAGAATAATCATTAAGAAGCTTTTCACCTTGGCCTTCCACGATATGCAACTTGAAAGGGTAAAGTTTTGTACTTATTCCCAATGAGCTCATGGGCTACCAAGCCCAATTCGCATAAGAAACAGAGATGATAATACAATTATTTTTAGACTTAACTAGGCACAACTTTGTCACCGTTTGATGTTGTAACTTCTTCAGGCGATTGCAGCATAAAAACTCTTCGCTCAGGCCTGAATCCGATATTGGAAACGGTGAACCCGGCAAAAGGCTCATTACAGCAGCCACTTCCAAGGCATTAGGGGCAGAGACATGTGAAAACGGTGCAAGGGTAGCTGCTACAATTTTTGCATACAACGACAATAGTTCTTCCATGGGCTCACAAGCCCAAACTTTGTATGAAACCAAGATTTTACTGGGCTGGTTTTGGAGCGAGATAGTATTAATTTGGGCTTGACTCGCTAACTCTACAACCTGGCCCAATCTTTGAAAGGTGCACCCTAATCTAACTTTCTCCTCAATCAAGTTAGCATGCGTTTGTAGCCGCCGGTTCTGTCGTTCATGCCTTCTCTAAAAAAGCTTCCAATCCGGAGGCTCCGGTGATGGTGGCAGTCGGACCACCTCCTTCGGCGGCTGTGGCATCTCTGGTACCCCTATAACCCTTGCCAACAACTCCACCCCTTCACCCTTAATCAAACCCCATAGCCTCATACTTTGGTTCGAAGAGAGCCCTAAATTGCTATAGACAGAGAGTTGCATAGTTTCACCTTCCTCTCTAGCCTCACCAATGGGCGTCGTCTCCATTTCGTCAGCCTCCACTTCGCCTTCGACCTCGTCAGCCACCAAGAGATGAAGTTGTGGTATCCTGCAGTGATGGTTGGGATTCCAACGCTCTTCGCACGTAAAGCACACACCTCTATGCATACGGTCTTGGAGCTTAGATTGTGTGAGCCTTCTTCCCTCACTCTTCGTTCCATTACTTCTTGAGCTTTCTAAGGTTTTCGAATCCCCATTTATTCCCATTTGAATAGTGGGACACGCGGCGTTTAGACAGCAGCACGATTGTTTAAGTGACTAGCATGGTTAGTCACGTGACAGGCATTGGGCAAGGCTAAGGGTCCTTTAGTGGGCTGATTAACACGGCCCAGTTCAATTCCCTTGCCACTCCCAGGGACTCCCACCCCATCTGCAACCCCAGCCCAATTTCTCTTCTCCAACATTGTCGTCTCCTTCATCATCGTCTTCCACCTTTCAGTTCTGTGAAAGCACTCGTCCAACACCACCACCTCATTCCTCCAACCAGAATCCAAGGGCTCTCGCCTTCCTCTCCGTGAACGGGCATGTCATCGATTCCTCGCGCAACGATCCTGAAGAAGCTACTCGATCTCTGTCAGTCTCGTTTCTGTTCTGCGGAATCGTTCATCAGCGTTCATCTCGTGTCCTCGGCATCGTTCCTCCAAAGCTTCAAATCGAACTTCCATGGCGCACAGGACCCCTTTTCAAAGCACCCAGAATCGAAGTGCTCTGATACTAATTGTTAGGATCTGATAGATTATCAGAGTAAAACGCAACAAAACACCAACAATGGCCCAGAAGAAGATCTGGATTTTTTGATTATATTGAAAAAGAAAGACAAATTACAGAGTTCAAATGAAGGCAATGAAATTACAAAGAAGAAAAGAAAATGATAGTTCAACACGTTAGAGAGGTGTTGATTCTCTCCCAATCTGGTTTCCCAGCTCAAGTCCCAATCCATTTCCATGCCTCTGCTCATGCCACTCCACACCTTTTATTCCCTCTAACAGCCATGCCACCTCAGCACCACCCTCCTTCTTTCCTCTAACAAACTCATTCTTCTAGAATATCCTGACTAACAGACTTATCATGCTCCCATTATCCCCTACTACCCAATGAATATATTCCTATCACACCCAAACCATCGATGCCAAGTCCAGCAACTGCATATGTTGTTGGTAGAAGACAACGACAAAGACGTTGGCGAGAAGAATGAAGAGGGAGCAGTGGCGACAACGATTCCAGAGGTTAGCGAAAAAGAAAAGGGGTTGCAACTCTCCTTGCAAAGTTTATTAAGGCTCACTTCAAGCCAAACTTTGATAGTTTGGGGAGAAATACACAACCAGATGGTGATGGTTATGGTGGATTGCAGAGCATCTAGCAATTTTATCAAGAAAAAAAAAATGGAGCAACAGGGTTTGGAGATTCTCGATACCCCTGTGTATCAAGTAGAAATTGGAGATGGGTCTAAGATTGGGTGTGAGGGCGTATGTATGGGGGTGGATCTCCGATTGAATAGGAGAAGATTTTGGCAATAAAATAAATCACAAAGGACAGATCCTAGTGAATAGAAACTAACTTGATCGCCAATCAAGAAGAGGCACTCACAGAAACTGAGACCCATGAAGATCCAACCACAGATCTGGAAAGAGGAGGAGAGGGCGAGCTTGTCTGTCCTAGAACGGCCGAAAAAGGATGCCGGAACAGTGCACACGCGCCAGTGGAAGGTGGCACGTGAGCACCACACGCAGAGTAAACAGACGGCGCGTGAAGGCACGTGGAGGATGCGATGGTGGTGGGTCTTTTTCCACAGAACAGGTCGCCGGAGAGAGGAGGAGTTGATCGCAAGTGTCCTGGCTTAAAATGTCGCCGGAAAAGTTCTCCGGTGACCAGAACAGTGACGGACGGTGGTTCCGATGGCGGACGGAGGTGCTGACAAGTACGAAAATCAATCTGAAATGGCTCACAACTTAGATGACTTGCCGGGTGTGGCAAAGAAAAAGGGAAAACCTAAGCAGTGGGCTTAGGTTTTAAAGCGAGAACGAGGTTTTAAGCGAAAACGAGGGTTCCCAGAACAAAAGAGCTCTGATACCAGCTTGCATATAAAATAATATGTTGTATATTAAGTTGATACAAAGAGTTACAATATATAGAGACCCTAATAGGCTTAAGTGAGAAGCTCAGACCTAATCCAAATCCTAAATAGGAAAAAAATATTTACAAATAAGAAAGCAATCTATACAAATTATATTTCCTATTCTAACAAAAGTAATAAATCGCTCATCTGGAATAGAGTTACCTGCAGCTGGTAAAGACAAATCAAGAAAAAGGACGGGAAGAACATGATCAACCTGTGACAATTGATATGGGATAGAATTAAAGGGTTGTTGATCAAGAAAAATGACATCAGCGGAAACAAAATAGCGCTTAATATCAGAAGAATAACAACGATAACCCTTTGAAGACGAGAATAACCAAGAAAAATACACTTAAAGGCTTTGGATGTTAACTTGTCCTTACCAGGAGTGAGATTATGAACAAAACAGGTACAACCAAAGACATGTGGGGATAGAGGATAGAGAGAGGAGCATATAGAAGCAACAAGTTATATGGAATGTCATTATTAAGCACAGATAAAGGCATGCGGTTGATGAGAAAACAAGAGGCAAGGACTGCATCGGCCCAGAAGTTAAGAGGAACATGCATGTGAATAAGAAGAGTTTGTGCAGTTTCAATGAGATGTCTATTTTTACGTTCGGCTACTCCATTTTATTTTGGAGTGTGAGGACAAGTAGTTTGGTGTAAAGTACTCTGTGTGACTAAGAAATTAGAAAAATCAATAGAAACATATTCCTTAGCATTATCATTACGTAAAATATGAATAGAAGCACCAAATTGAGTATTAATCTCTGCAGAATTTTTTTGATAAATAGAGAATAACTCATAACGGTTTTTCATTAAATAAATCCAGGTACAACGTGAAAAATCATCAACAAAAGTAACAAAATAAAGAAACCCTAAAACAGACACACTACGACTTGGACCCCAAATATCAGACACACTACAGATTTTTCTTCCTTAGAAATATCAGTAGATTTAACTGTGAGATGTTGCCCATGTTCCTGTCCAAAGAACCAGACTCGAACAGAGGTGGCCCAATTCTTGTAATTAACAGAGCCCTTCAGTTTGGAGGAGGTAATGGGCCAAACATTGGTGAAGATGATACTTAAGGAACTTTTGGCAGGACGAGGAGGGGAGTTGATCTCCAAGAAGAGGCACACACAAAAAGTGAGACCCATGAAGAACCAACCACAAATCTGGAAAGAGGAGGAGAGGGCGAGCTTGTCTGTCTTGCAACGGCCCGAAAAGGACGCCGGAACAGTACACACTCACTGGTGGAAGGTGGCGCGTGAGCACCAAGCGTAGAGGAAACAGGTCGCCGGAGAGAGGAGGAGCTAATCGCAAGTGTCCCGGTTCAAAACGTCGCCGTAAAAGTTCTCCGATGACCGGAACAGTGACGAACGGCAGTTCCGGTGGCGGATGGAGGTGCTGACAGGTACGGAAATCAATCTGAAGGGGCTCACAGCTTAGATGACTTGCCAAAAGGACACACGACAAAGAAAAAGAGAACACCTAAGCAGTAGGCTTCGGTTTTAAAGCGAAAACGAGGTTTTAAGCCAAAGCGAGAGTCCCCAGAACAAAAGAGCTCTGATACTAACTTGAATATAAAATAATATGTTGTGTATTAAACTGATACAAAGAGTTACAATATATAGAGACCCCAATGGGCTTAAGTGAGAAGCCCAAACTTAATCCAAATCCTAAATAGGAAAAAAATATTTACCAATAGGAAAGCAATCTATACAAATCTATACAATATTATATTTCCTATTCTAACATAATTCAATGAATTAACCATGATTTGCAGTCCCAATCTACAATCATTGGCTGAGGAGTTATTGGCTGACGAGGGAAGTATTAAACTAATACTGGATATTTTACAAGATCCTAATTCCCACCCTGTGTACAAGTTAAGTCGTGGCTATTTGTGGTACAACGGTAAGCTGGTTTTTCTCAGAAATCCCCTCATATTCAGTTATTACTGCAAGAATTTCAAGCTTCACCATGCGGGGGACATTTAGACGAATTGAGAACATTTAAAAGGATCTCCGCTCTTTTTTATTGGTGGGGAATGAGACGAGATGTGGCAGCTTATGTCCAAGCTTGTAATATCTGTCAACAGCAAAAGTATTGTCACTTGTCCCTAGCAGGATTATTGCAACCTCTGGGCGTGCTTGATAGAGTGTGGGAAGAGCTAACAATGGACTTTATTGGAGGATTACCTAGGTCCCATGGCATGGATACTTTATTTGTGGTGGTTGACCGCCTAACGAAGTATGCTCATTTCATTTCATTATCTCACCCTTTTACTGCCCAACAGGTTGCAGCTGCATTTGTAAGGGAGGAGTACGTTTGCATGGCTTTCCCAAATCAATAGTGTCGATTGAGACAGGGTGTTCACTAGCAAATTTTGGAAGGAGATTTTCTTGGCTGACACTAAATTGAAATTTAGTTCTGCTTATCATCCACAAACGGATGGCCAAACTGAAGTTGTCAGAAATCCCCTCATATTCAGTTATTACTGCAAGAATTTCAAGCTTCACCATGCGGGGGACATTTAGACGAATTGAGAACATTTAAAAGGATCTCCGCTCTTTTTTATTGGTGGGGAATGAGACGAGATGTGGCAGCTTATGTCCAAGCTTGTAATATCTGTCAACAGCAAAAGTATTGTCACTTGTCCCTAGCAGGATTATTGCAACCTCTGGGCGTGCTTGATAGAGTGTGGGAAGAGCTAACAATGGACTTTATTGGAGGATTACCTAGGTCCCATGGCATGGATACTTTATTTGTGGTGGTTGACCGCCTAACGAAGTATGCTCATTTCATTTCATTATCTCACCCTTTTACTGCCCAACAGGTTGCAGCTGCATTTGTAAGGGAGGAGTACGTTTGCATGGCTTTCCCAAATCAATAGTGTCGATTGAGACAGGGTGTTCACTAGCAAATTTTGGAAGGAGATTTTCTTGGCTGACACTAAATTGAAATTTAGTTCTGCTTATCATCCACAAACGGATGGCCAAACTGAAGTTGTTAACAGAATCGTGGAGACCTACCTTCGATGCTTTGTGGGTCAGCATCCAAAGAGTTGGGTGAAATGGATTTCGTGGGCACAGTTTTGGTTCAACACTTCATATAATAGGTCTACTAATATGACCCCATTTAGAGCATTATATGGCCGCGACCTCCGATTTTGATTCAATTTGACAAAGGTAGTACTCAATTAGAAATAGTGGATCAATTCATGCAAGCACGTGATGCTGTTCTTGTTGAACTGAAGCAAAATTTATATAAAGCCCAAGAATATATGAAGAAGAATGTTAATAAAAAAAGAAGAGCGGTTGAATACCTTGTGGGAGACAAAGTTTATTTAAAGATCCAGCCCTATAAGCTCAAGTCACTAGCCACACATCTGAATCAAAAACTGAGTCCACGTTATTATGGCCCATTTGAGATTACAAAAGGCCTTGTTGCCTATGAACTCTGATACAGACTCAACCACTGATTAACAGACTTACAGGAATTAATACAGTAATTGAAATCGGAATCTTATACTTTCATATATTGAAACCACAACGATTACAAACGATGCTCAGTAACAGCTATTCTTGCAGGAAACAGAAATTACAATTACCAGAAAGAAATCACCATGCAAGGAAAGTAAGATAGTGTGGAACACATATGAGAGGTTCCACTCTCTCCCAATCCCAAAAGGGCCCAAGCAAATGCCAAATATTCCAGATGCCTCTCTCTCACCTCCTTCTCTCCTCTTATCTAGTTCCCCCGTAACTAACTTGCTCCCCAACACTCTTCAACGCTTCCAATCTGTTGAGGGGCAATTTGGACAGCACCATCATTATGACTTGAGTTATTATGTGTTGTACCATCCTCAACATCTTCACTTGGGCCAACTACAACATCAGGGCCCAAATCCTTTTATCCTTGCTATGGTAGGTTCGTATCAATACTCCCCCCCTAAAACTTTCACCTTGTCCTCAAGGTGAAGGTCAATCTTTGAAAACAGTCCTCCAGGATCCCATTGCTTGAAATTTAAAGACCAGCTTATGCATACAGCACAATAACTACCACCAGGATCCCATTGGGCTTTACAAATATCAATAAATGGAACAACGGGGAAACTTGCTAAAATGGATGGTGCACAAAAATCAACTTCAGGGAAGCTACCACACATTAAAATACTACGTTCAGCTTTCCAATCTAGGAATCCATCTAGAATAATTTGTCCAAACTTCAATTTTGCAGTTGTTAGAAGTTCAATAAAATGTATATAATCATGTCCACTGTGTAATTGACTCACTTCAAGTGGCTGGACTGGAAAATAATATCTATTAGCCTCTGAAGAGCAAATCTTCACATTCAACTCGCAAGCATTATGATAAAGCTCTTTACCAATCGAGTAACCTATCATATATTTGAAAATGTAATAAATCTTGTCATCCTTGCAATACATAAATAATCATTGAAATGTCATCTTCAAAATCGGGTCCGACTTGTAATTCTTCCCCAGAACTGTCCAGACTTAATATGCCCTCTCCATTCTTGTAGCATTTGCCCTTGTTTCTGCCATTCTTCCAACAACTGGTTAGCATTCTTTGGATGATTATATTTTGTTGAATGCCCAACACCTTACCTGCATCCCCCTTTTGCTTTTGTACTTTCAGTTTGTCTAGGCAGAATTTGCTCCAACATGAACTTGAGTCAGCAGCGTAAAATTCCATGGAACCCGATTCCTTACAGACAAGCTGGCCGCAAGAATTCCAAAGCTGCATGGGGTTACCTAAACCCAAACCTGACCCATGGACATAGAGGTCGAACAGAACATGGTGGAGCATAGCCTCGTAGCAACACAAGACGGAGACGAGGGAAGGAAATCGGAACAGATTTGTAACATGTGTTCTATGTCTCGTGAATGTAATCAGAATTATGGGCTTAAATGCCCAATCGTACCCAATAGAAATTAAAGGACCAACATCCTTGGGTTGGGCCCGAATCCATTGAATATTAATTGGGTCCCAACTTCTTAAATCAAATAAACTACCCACTTTTTCTTTTATTTTAACTCCCATTTTTTTTCCTTATTAACTTGGGCTTGGCCTACTAGGTTAAAAAATTGACCCAACATTGATAATTTCAGCACTGACCTTGCACTTTTCTTCTTGCAGCCGTGTTTCATGTCCGCTGCTGCAACAACTAGATCCGCCTCCCTAATCTGAACCGCTTCTTCCTTTTCATGATGCATTAGACAAACGTCCCTGTTGCTTCTTCTCTGGACAGCGCCAATTTGGTGGTTTTGGTAATGGTAGAGGGTGCTCTACCTCTTTCAATGGTTGTTGCTTAAACAGATCATGTATCACCTTTTCTAACACAGTCCCCGCATCTCTGGCTTCCTCAACTTCTTTTTTTTTGTATTTCTTTCTTCCTCCTTTCGAGCAGCTAGTGGGTCCACCTTTTTGCAGATCACGTGGTGTGATAGTCCTCAAGAGTTGAGACCCATTAAGTGTAAATTGTTCCACAAAACCCATGTTTTGGTTAAAATTCACTCCCTTCAACCTTCTTCTTTTCATATAGAGCAACTGTTTTGAATAGTGGACCAGAGCAATGCCGAAAGTGAGAATAAGGTAGACCTGGAGCAAATTTAACATTATCTTTTTCACATATGACTATTGGGCTAGTTTGCTTTGTTCAGGACACCTAAGGCCCATCAAAAGGAATCACAAAATGAAGAAAGAAGAAGGAGTGTTGCGCAGAAGGGAAAAAGAAGTCTGCTATAGTACAACAGCAGTCAAAGGAAGCAATGGGGAGCCGCCACGTCAGCTACAGCAGAGAAGGTGGAGGTGCTGCCTCTGCTACAGTACGAAAGCAAAGAAGCTGAGCAATGGGGAGCCGCCACGTCAGCTACAGCAGAAAGAGTGGAGGTGCCCCCCTGAATCCGATACTCCCACTCACAAAGGGAGCCAAAAGCAAGGGGGACCACTTCCATTTAAGGCCAAGCTGGCAAGAAGCAAAGCTATCATTGGAGAGGATTTAAACAAAGCATGACCCTTGATGAAAGGAACAATGAAGATCAAATGAAGAACCCTATAAAAGGAACAAGCAGTCCTCATAAAAAGGGCATCCATCCTAGAACCGGTCATATTTTTTTGTTTTCTTTTTGTAAAAATGCTCACTAGGAGCTAACTTCCTCTAAGTAGGTGAGGGTTCCATAGAAGTAATCCCTTTTGTCTTAGGATAACTTTGTAAGGAACACATATTTTATGAATGAATTTTGAGTTGCTCTTTGGTTTAATTTATTGATTTTGTGAAACCCTTTGGGCTGGCAACCTCATCCCGGGACCACTCGGTTGATGAAACACTGACAAGGGCGTGTGGAGCATTCTCAAGATCCTGGGGTGGTTTAGCCTGAAGAAAGGAGGGAGAAACACCTGGAATGGGGAGCACTGCCATGTGAATCCATGCTCTTTTGAGAAGGCAGCATGGTTTCCTTGCATATAACTCCAAGTACTATGGAGTAACGTAGAGAGTAAGGCCTTACCCTCTGCTTACCTATAGCAAAACAAGGGAAGGAGCAAAATCCACTTGTAAAATATGCTACCAAGCAGGGTTAACCAAAGGGATGAAAACATGGAACCCGTAACACCTACTTGACTTTTTCTGAAATTAATCTTAACTCAAACTTCTGTCACAATCTTCCCTTCACGATAACTGAACTGTGTTTTACCAGCTGATGCTCTTACTTTCATTTCGTTGACTGCTCTTAAAGTTACTTAAATTGATGCCTTTTTATTCGATGACCGTGCTAAGTCATTCACTGCTCTCATCTGGTTCAGAATGGTTAACATTGTTTAACTAGCTGCCCAGAGATTGCTCTTTGTGAAGCTTAGCTGAGAATAGTACTTTCTTTTATTGCTTCATTTTACAAATTAAGTTTCTTTTAGCGCTTCTTACTTCACAACTGCTCCCTGAGGACGATAAATCTGGGGCTACAATACCCTATATTGCTTGACACGTACGCTTGCGTATAGTTGAAGAGGGTTGCTCTAAGTCAGAGTAGATTGCTCCTGTTGGCAATCCTGATTATTACTCTGCACTCTTGCTCTCTGAAAAGATATTCCCGAGCAGCTCTCGGTTCGACCAAGCAATTGGCGCCGTTGCCGGGGATCATTTGGCAAGAAAGGGCGTTTTTAAGAAAGCACTTTTGTTGTTTAACTGCAGTCCTTTTGTTTTGATAGACTTCCTCCATTTGTATGAGCACAGAACCTACAGAACTTGGACTGGAAATAGCACTTTTTGATCCAGAACCCGAGAGAACCTTCAGAAATAGAAGAAGAGTTCAAAGGTTGAGAAACATTACAATGGAGGAGGTTTTAAACAATGATAACAATGGAAATCATAATCATGGGCCTGAACAAGGACCGCATGAAGAAAGAGGGCCATCATTGAATGATATGGCTGCTCCCTTCAGAAATGGTCCAGAACGAGGTTATGTTCCCCCTCCTCTGAATATCCCGAACTTTGAAATAAAACCTGCAATGTTCCAAATGATTATGAACGCTGGTCAGTTCCATGGACTACCCATGGAAGACCCTCACAGTCATTTGGACAATTTCACTGAGATAGTTGATAATTTCAAAGTTCATGGTATTTCGGAAGAAAACATGCGGATGCGGCTTTTTCCATTTTCCTTAGCTGGAAAAGCCAAAGAATGGAGGAGAACATTGCCCCCAAACTCCATCACCAGTTGGGAGCAATTGGCGGAACAGTTTGTTACCCGATTTTTCTCCCAAGCAAAACAAGCCCAAGTGAGGGCTGATATAGCTTCCTTTCAAATGTATGATGGAGAAAGTCTGTATGAAGCGTGGGAACGCTTTAAAGAGTTGATACGAATTTGCCCGAATCATGGAGTTTCTGATTGGGGCATCATTCACACGTTTTATCATGGCTTAACCCCACCATTGAAAGCAACTGTTGACGCAGCTGCAGGGGGAGATCTTTTGGATTTTACTTATCTAGAAACCTACCAGTTGTTGGAAAAACTTTCAAAAAAACATATTTCATGGCCTTCCACACGACATAGTGCTCCTAAGAAAGCGGGAGTTCTTGAGCTAAGCTCAGCTGATGCTCTTTCAGCACAAATGGCTTCGCTCCAGAACACTATAAAAAACTGGAAGCCCATGGAACAGAAAAAACCAACTGAGCAACTTCTCTTGACTCAATCAAGTCCGAGTTGCCCCACTTGTGGAGGTCCTCACGAATATGAGGACTGTAACAATCTAGCTGCTGTGTGCTATGCAGGAGGGTATGACAACAACAACAGGAGCAATGACAACTATCAAGGGAACAATAACCGAGGCTGGAGGAATCAAAATAATGCTGGAGGTAGTGGAGGAAACTACCAGAACCGACCCCCGTATCCCAGGCAGAACCAACAAAACTGGGATAAGGGTGAAGGGAAGTCCCAATCCTTTGAGACTTCTGTCAAGGAGTACATGAATCAGAACAGCGCAGCCATGCGAAACCTAGAAACCCAAATTGGTCAGCTGGCTGGAGCACTCAAACAGAGGCAACCAGGGACACTCCCTAGTGACACAGAAAAGCCGTCTCAGGATAACCAGGAGCATTGTAATGCTATAAGCCTACGAGATGGAAAGACTTTACCACCCCCAGATTTGGTGGCACGACCTCGAAAGCGCGAACCAGCAAAACAGCCCATAGGAAAGGAAGTTGAAGAAGCCACTAACCCTTCACACCTTGAAGCTCAGACAGGACCAGAAGAGAAGGACCAGAGCAATGAGTCTGCTGAAATCAAACCGGATGACGCAGCACCTGTAGCAGACCGTGGAGCAACAAAAGTCAGTGAACCAGTTTCAGTTCCAACTTATGTTCCCCCATGCAAGAGAAGGAGTGAACCGATTGAGCCTCCTTTTCCACAAAGGTTGAAAAAGCAACACGAGGATAAGCAGTTTAGCCAGTTTCTTGACTTGATGAAACAACTTCACATAAACATTCCTCTAGTAGAAGCTCTGGAGCAAATGCCTTCGTATGCAAAATTTATGAAGGACATTTTGTCAAAAAGAAGAAAGATCGAAGAATTTGAGACCGTAGCCCTCACTCAACAATCGTGCAAGTACCTGACTAAAATTCCTCCCAAACTAAAGGATCCTGGTATATTCACCATCCCGTGTACAGTTGGGAAGAACTATCTTGGTCGGGCACTTTGTGATCTGGGCTCAAGTGTAAATCTAATGCCAGCTTCCATCTTCAAGCAGCTTGACATAGGAGCGGCAAGACCAACCACAGTCACTCTTCAACTTGCAGACCGATCTATAGCCAAGCCAGAAGGAAAAATTGAGAATGTCCTTGTCCAAGTAGACAAGTTCATTCTACCAGCTGACTTCATCATCTTAGATTTTGAAGCAGATCAAGAAGTTCCAATAATTCTGAGCAGACCATTCCTGGCCACCGGTGATGCTATCATAAATGTCAGAAAAGGTGAACTTTCTATGAGTGTAAACGGAGAAGAAGTGAAGTTTAATGTCATGAAGGCAATAAGGTTTGATGAAGATAACACTAAGGAATGCTCGAGTATTTCGATCCTTGACTCGCTCATAAGAGAAGAACAGCAGGAGCATTTGCAGCCTGAGATAGTCATGAAGGACTTTGAAGAGCTGGAAGAATACCTTGCATCCATCAGTTTCCACCAACCCCAGGGAAGGAAAGAAAGGGTCTTTGAATCCTTAAACCGATCAGAGCAGGAGCAAAGACCAAAATTGCCTTCAGTAGAGCAACCACCTACCTTGGAGTTAAAACCCCTACCTGAACACCTGAAATACACTTATCTTGGTAAAGACAACACTCTCCCTGTGATTATTTCTTCTTTGCTAACCCATGAACAGGAATTTCAACTCACACAAAAGCTCAAGAATTACAAAGGAGCAATTGGCTGGACTATGGCTGACATAAAAGGAATTAGCCCAACAATTTGCATGCACAAGATTTTGCTCCAAGACCCTGACAGCTCATCTGTGGAGCATCAAAGGAGGCTGAATCCCAATATGAAGGAGGTGGTAAGAAAAGAAATCATCAAATGGCTTGATGCAGGTATAATCTATCCCATCTCAGATAGTAAATGGGTTGCTCCTGTGCAATGCGTCCCAAAAAAGGGTGGCATTACTGTAGTTGAAAATGACAAACTAGAGTTAATAGCCACCAAAAAAATAACTGGGTGGAGGATTTGTCAAGACTACAGGAAATTAAATAATGCTACCCGAAAGGATCATTTCCTGCTTTGTTTACTAATTTAGTAGGAGAAGCAGTAGAAATTTTCATGGATGATTTTTCTTTCATTGGTTGCTCTTTTCCTACTTGCCTTAATAACCTTGAGCAGGTATTGGAAAGATGTGTCAAGAGCAATTTAGTGCTGAATTGGGAAAAATGTCACTTTATGGTAAGAGAAGGCATTGTGCTAGGACACAAAATCTCAAGCAAGGGCCTCGAGGTGGACAAAGCTAAGGTGGAAGCAATTGAGAAGCTACCTCCCCCTACCACAGTAAAAGGGATCAGAAGCTTCTTGGG
>NW_026899106.1:0-7184 GCF_033153095.1 Gastrolobium bilobum
TAAATTCTAAACATATTAAACAGTATATCATTTTTTTTTAATTTTAAACAATTGTAGTTAAAATCCCTGCTGCTATGACTCCATTGATTATTATATTAAAACTATCTAGTTGTGCTGTGTAGCCCTGTATCATTCATTCACCTATTCTGTAGTTTATAATCTCTGGTGTCATGCATAGTCTTTCGCTTTTTCCCTACAGAGAGAGTCCCTTGCTCCTGATATCGATGTATTCTCTTGTTTATAAGGATGGTAGTATGAGATTAAAGTTTATTTGGGGAATAGGAGAGAGATACTACTGTTCTGTTGATCAGAGATCAGAGCCATTAATTGCTTTTGTCAGTCCTCATTCACCTAATGTGAAAGTTGTGATTTGACAAGAGAGCTTGCTTTTATTTTTTTGCGTCCACTCTTCTCTCTTGAGCTTTTCCGCTTCCTACCTTTCTATCTCTACGTGTCTCTCTCTTTCACCTTTCTCAAAAACTTATTGCTGCGATCTGTCCATTCTTTCTCACTTTACATTATCTTTGGACTCTCATTTCACTTCCATAGATCCATTGTCTTCAGTTCACCGAAACCGCCACCACCTACCCCATTATATTACAGATCAGAACCACTCTCTTCTTTGCATGTGCACCCAACAAACAACTAGTGTTTTTTTACATGATAATGATGAGGCGTTTCAAAATAGTGTTTATGTTATTGTGTTCTCAAAACATTTACAGAGAAAATAGTAAACACTATTTTCTCTGGAAATGTTTTAAGGAGGTAATAATGGAGCGGAGCAGAACCAAATATACCAAGGTCCTGCCAGTGTTCTGTGGTGTAGATCCCTCAGAAGTATTTCATCAAACAACTGAAGTAGTCACCTCTCTGGTAAGTAAGTACCTCTTCTTCATTCTGTATTATGTTATGATTGTAGGGACACAACCAATAGATTAGTAAAGCCAATTTTTTAATAAATATTATTATGATTATATTTATTTTAGTGTGAATCGCGGGTTTTTTTTATTAAATTAATCAAAGTAATTAGTCAAACTATAATGAATTATATATATATATATTGTGATGAATTTTTTCTCAACCCAATCATGTCTCATATTTTTAATAATTAAAATGAATTTTATTTCCTTAAAATTAGAATATATATTTCTCAGTTGTCCATCCACACATATATTTTTTAATATGTATATACATTAGCTAATATAAATTAGTAAATATAATAAATTTTAAGAGTAGCTAAATTAGAACTTCAGAGGGACGGAAATAACTTACGGTCATCATAGTTTTGCCGCCAAAAAATATAAATTAAAAATTTTCTTTCTCTCTTTTCACTATTCTTAAGGTTTTCTTAGGGTTTCTTTCTCTGTTTTCTTAAGGTTTTCTTAGGGTTTTTTTCTCTGTTTTCACTCTTTCTTAAAGTTTTCTTGGTTTCTTTGGGTTTCCTAGTTTCTTTCTCTTGTTCTTGCTTGTTTCTTTCTCTTGTTCTTGGATTGTTTTATCAAGACAATGGAATTGGTGAATATGGGAGATGGGATGCAAGTAGATGATGACCCAACCAGCCTGTATTGTTTGGCAACACTCCTACAAAGGTGTCAATACCTAGGTATGTTACTTCCGCCCTTTCTTTTCTTCTCTTTTCTTTTCTTTTTTTCTTGAAAATGTTTGATTATGTGCTGATGTTTCTTGCTTGAAAAGATTGAGTATGTGGGTTTCTTGCTGATATTTCTTGCTGATATTCGACTGTGTTCTTTTTTCTTTTCTTGAAAATACAGTATGTTTCTTTTTTTTCTTGAAAATAGAAGATTGAGGGTGTGGCTTGTCAACAGTTGCTTGTCAATACCATATGAAATATATGTTTCTTTCTTTCTTTTTCTTTATTATTCTGGCAATACTGAGGGTGTGGCTTTTCCATTATGTTCTTGCTTTTCTTTTCTTTTGATTTCTTTTTTCTTTTCTTGAAAATACAGCATGTTTCTTTTTTTTTCTTGAAAATAAAAGATTGAGGGTGTGGCTTGTCAACAGTTCCTTATCAATACCATACGAAATATATATGTTTCTTTCTTTCTTTTTCTTTATTATTCTGGCAATATTGAGGGTGTGGCTTTTCCATTATGTTCTTGCTTTTCTTTTCTTTTGATTTCGTTTCTTTCTTTTTCTTGATAACTGTGGATGTTCGATTGTATGCTTTTGTTTCTGTCTGCCCAGACATCATATTCTTGCTGATATTTCTTGCTGATATTCGACTGTGTTCTTTTTTCTTTTCTTTTTTCTTTTCTTGAAAATACAGTATGTTTCTTTTTTTTTCTTGAAAATAGAAGATTGAGGGTGTGGCTTGTCAACAGTTGCTTGTCAATACCATACGAAATATATATGTTTCTTTCTTTCTTTTTCTTTATTATTCTGGCAATATTGAGGGTGTGGCTTTTCCATTATGTTCTTGCTTTTCTTTTCTTTTGGTTTCGTTTTTCTTTTCTTTTTTCTTTTCTTGAAAATACAGTATGTTTCTTTTTTTTTCTTGAAAATAGAAGATTGAGGGTGTGCCTTGTCAACAGTTGCTTGTCAATACCATATGAAATATATGTTTCTTTCTTTCTTTTTCTTTATTATTCTGGCAATATTGAGGGTGTGGCTTTTCCATTATGTTCTTGCTTTTCTTTTCTTTTGATTTCATTTCTTTTTTTTTCTTGATAACTGTGGATGTTCGATTGTATGCTTTTGTTTCTGTCTGCCCAGACATCATATTACTGGACTGTTAACTGGTTTTTTTGTTTTTTAATTTTGTAAATTTGATTTTGTCTAGTTGAGTTTGTTAATTTTTTCAGTTGGTGTTTTATTTAACAAAACTAACATTGGATATATTTAGATATGTGGGTTTTCTATTTTATTTATTTTTTAAATATCTATGGTTTCGATTGGAATGATAACATGTTGGTTTTTCATCATGTTGAAGATGATGAAAAAGCTGAGAAGATGGAAGAGGATGAAGATGAGGATGAAGCTGAGATGATGGAAGAAGATGAGGATGAATATGGGAGATGGGATGCAATGGGAGATGGGATGCAAGTAGAAGAGGATGAAGCTGAGAAGATGGAAGAGGATGAAGATGAGGATGAAGCTGAGATGATGGAAGAAGATGAGGATACTATGTAGGCTATTTGACCATTTTTGGGCTTTATCATGTGTATTTTCAGAGATGATCTTCAAGGTAAAGTGGCTGAGATTGAAAGTGTAAATTATCTCGAATCCAGTACTTGATTCTTGAAAGGTAAAAATGATTGAAATTATTAGGTGTGGTGGGACTTATGCTATCCGTTAGGGGTGATAATAAGGCCAAGGGCCTATCAGGGGCCTTAGGCCCGGCCCGTTTCGGCTCGGCTCGTCTTTTTTTATTATTAAGCCCAGACTTATACTCATGCAAAAGCTTTTTTATTTAAAAGGCCTCAGGCTTTCATATCCAAGCCCGGCCTTGAAGCCTTGGAGGCTGGCCAATATACATTAAATTTATTTATTTTTTATATTTTTATATTAATCATTTCAACATCCTTTTCTCAGTTTTCTGTCTCTACTCTATCTCTTCTCCCCGATCTAAGTCATGTTCATCATCTATTTTTATAAGCCATGCGGATTCCACGACATATAATGATGCTTATGGCGGCGACCGTGGAAGAAAAATTAATGTAAAATGTGGAAGAAAATTTATTGGTGGGGTTCAAATCTAGTGTATAAAATCTAGAATATTAAGAAATGTGGAAGAAAATTTAATGTAAAAAATCTAGAATGTGGAAGAAAAATAAGGAAAAGCAACGTAAAATAAAGTAAAGGTGATGTTGTTATTTTGATTTTTTAATATTAATGTTTTTTTATTATAAATGAAACAACTATTATTTTCTTACAAAAAAATACATATCAGTGCATGATTAATGGGCTGAATACGGCTACAAATTGGAATGTAAGGTTTTTATTTTTAATAAATAAACAAGCCACAAGCTTGAGACAGGCTTTTATTTTTTGTAAACGAACCAGGCCACAGGCTAATATTATATTCGTAACAGGTAACAGGCTAAGGCCAGTCTGACACGTTTAAATACAGGGTTGGCCCGTTAAGATCAAAGCTCGGCTCGGCTCGGCCCGTTAACACCCCTACTATCTACCACATGATCTTTCTCATTTTTGGTGTTTATTTTTCAAACGTCCTTTTATTTTTCCATTTGGATGGTTTATATTTCTATCTAAGTTTTGAATTTCGATGATGCAGATTCTGCAAAGGACAGAGATATTTTCTGAATTCACTGTCCCCATCCTTTACTTTCACCTCAACTTCATCAAGCACTTTCATAACTCATAGCTATATGTTGAATTGCGAATTGGGTCAACCACATTCCGCTATGGTGGGATGATAGAAAATAATGACAAAGGAAAGAAGTTAGACGAAAATTGCTAATGAAATCAACAACTAAATAAAATAAAGGCAATAATGGTGAATCTCATACCATTGAAAAGAAGCCTAAAGCTATTTTGTTGGTTATTACTCTAAAGTAGCAAATGCATAATTAATGTAACGAATTTATGTTAAAGTGAGGAATAACAAAGTGGCAATAGTTTTAATTAATGTCAAATACAAATTGCTTTTCCGCTTCCTACCTTTCTATCTCTACGTGTCTCTCTCTTTCACCTTTCTCAAAAACTTATTGCTGCGATCTGTCCATTCTTTCTCACTTTACATTATCTTTGGACTCTCATTTCACTTCCATAGATCCATTGTCTTCAGTTCACCGAAACCACCACCACCTACCCCATTATATTACAGATCAGAACCACTCTCTTCTTTGCATGTGCACCCAACAAACAACTAGTGTTTTTTTACATGATAATGATGAGGCGTTTCAAAATAGTGTTTATGTTATTGTGTTCTCAAAATTTTTCCAGAGAAAATAGTAAACACTATTTTCTCTGGAAATGTTTTAAGGAGGTAATAATGGAGCGGAGCAGAACCAAATATACCAAGGTCCTGCCAGTGTTCTGTGGTGTAGATCCCTCATAAGTATTTCATCAAACAACTGAAGTAGTCACCTCTCTGGTAAGTAAGTACCTCTTCTTCATTCTGTATTATGTTGTGATTGTGGGGACACAACCAATAGAACTCTAAGATTGTCTTCTCTCAATCTTCTTTGCATTTCTGTTTTTTTTGGGGGGGGGGGGGTAAATAATGTTCATTGCATTTTAATCCTCGTTTAAGCGTCTGTTGAATTTTTTCTAAATGGTGGTATCAATAACCAAATTTTCTTTAAAGTCATCTAGATTAACGTCTTTGTAAATGCTTGTTCTCAAGCTTTCTTCTGTTACTCTTGTTTAAAAGATGTTAGCATTTAGTAAAGCCAATTTTTTAATAAATATTATTATGATTATATTTATTTTAGTGTGAATCGCGGGTTTTTTATTAAATTAATCAAAGTAATTAGTCAAACTATAATGAATATATATATATATATATATATTGTGATGAATTTTTTCTCAACCCAATCATGTCTCATATTTTTAATAATTAAAATGAATTTTATTTCCTTAAAATTATAATATATATTTCTCAGCTGTCCATCCACACATATATTTTTTAATATGTATATACATTAGCTAATATAAATTAGTAAATATAATAAATTTTAAGAGTAGCTAAATTAGAACTTCAGAGGGACAAAAATAACTTACGAGTTAAGATTTAAGAGAATACAACGGTCATCATAGTTTTGCCGCCAAAAAATATAAATTAAAAATTTTCTTTCTCTCTTTTCACTCTTCTTAAGGTTTTCTTAGGGTTTCTTTCTCTATTTTATTAAGGTTTTCTTAGGGTTTCTTTCTCTGTTTTCACTCCTTAAGTTTTCTTGGTTTCTTTGGGTTTCCTAGTTTCTTTCTCTTGTTCTTGCTTGTTTCATTCTCTTGTTCTTGGATTGTTTTATCAAGACAATGGAATTGGTGAATATGGGAGATGGGATGCAAGTAGATGATGACCCAACCAGCCTGTATTGTTTGGCAACACTCCTACAAAGGTGTCAATACCTAGGTATGTTACTTCTGCCCTTTCTTTTCTTCTCTTTTCTTTTCTTTTTTTCTTGAAAATGTTTGATTATGTGCTGATGTTTCTTGCTTGAAAAGATTGAGTATATGGGTTTCTTGCTGATATTTCTTGCTGATATTCGACTGTGTTCTTTTTTCTTTTCTTTTTTCTTTTCTTGAAAATACAGTATTTTTTTTTTTTCTTGAAAATAGAAGATTGAGGGTGTGGCTTGTCAACAGTTGCTTGTCAATACCATATGAAATATATGTTTCTTTCTTTCTTTTTCTTTATTATTCTGGCAATATTGAGGGTGTGGCTTTTCCATTATGTTCTTGCTTTTCTTTTCTTTTGATTTCGTTTTTCTTTTCTTTTTTCTTTTCTTGAAAATACAGTATGTTTCTTTTTTTTTCTTGAAAATAGAAGATTAAGGGTATGGCTTGTCAACAGTTGCTTGTCAATACCATACGAAATATATATGTTTCTTTCTTTCTTTTTCTTTATTATTCTGGCAATATTGAGGGTGTGACTTTTCCATTATGTTCTTGCTTTTCTTTTCTTTTGATTTCGTTTCTTTTTTTTTCTTGATAACTGTGGATGTTCGATTGTATGCTTTTGTTTCTGTCTGCCCAGACATCATATTCTTGCTGATATTCGACTGTGTTATTTTTTCTTTTCTTTTTTCTTTTCTTGAAAATACAGTATGTTTCTTTTTTTTTCTTGAAAATAGAAGTTGAGGGTGTGGCTTGTCAACAGTTGCTTGTCAATACCATACGAAATATATATGTTCCTTTCTTTCTTTTTCTTTATTATTCTGGCAATATTGAGGGTGTGGCTTTTCCATTATGTTCTTGCTTTTCTTTTCTTTTGATTTCGTTTCTTTTTTTCTTGATAACTGTGGATGTTCGATTGTATGCTTTTGTTTCTGTCTGCCCAGACATCATATTACTGGACTATTAACTGGTTTTTTTGTTTTTTAATTTTGTAAATTTGATTTTCTCTAGTTGAGTTTGTTAATTTTTTCAGTTGGTGCTTTATTTAACAAAACTAACATTGGATATATTTAGATATGTGGGTTTTCTATTTTATTTATTTTTTAAATATCTATGGTTTCGATTGGAATGATAACATGTTG
>NW_026899107.1:0-72858 GCF_033153095.1 Gastrolobium bilobum
CACAGATAACGGAACACAGTTCTCTGACAAAAAGTTCCAAGAGTTAATGGCCGACCTCAAAATCACACATCAGTTTGCATCAGTTGAACACCCTCAGACTAACGGACAAGCCGAATCTGCCAACAAGGTGATCATCAACGGGCTAAAGAAAAGGCTCTTTGAAGCCAAAGGCAATTGGGTCCAGCAACTACACCTCGTCCTATGGGGTTACAGGACTAGTGCCCAATCTGCCACGGAAGAAACCCCCTTCAAGCTGACATACGGATGCGAGGCCATGATTCCTGTGGAAATCGGCGAGCCGTCTTGGAGGAGGGTGCAGAGGTTGCAAGGAACTGAAGGCCAAAACAAGGAAGCACTCCTTGTGGAACTCGACCTACTTGATGAATGCAGGGAAAATGCCAGATACAGAAACATGATGGCAAAGCGCTTGGTAACTGATAGATTCAATAAGAAGGTCAGACCTCGGTCATTTCAGAGCGGTGACTTAGTCTTGAGGAGAGCAGATATCGGCAACAAGAATGCCAAAGATGGGAAGCTCGCTGCAAACTGGGAAGGCCCCTACAAAATAAAGGATAATCTGGGAAAAGGAGCCTACACCTTGGAAACTATCTCCAAGAAACCAATAAAGAGGACTTGGAACGCGGACAAGTTAAAAGTCTACTACAGTTAGGCTCAAATCCGAAGTTCGAGGCAATAAGACGAGCAATTAAGCTCGGTCAATAGTTAGATTTACTTCTACGCAAATAAGACGAGCTATCAAGCCCAGTCAGTAGGTAGATTTATTTCTAAGAAAATAAAAACGAGCTTCTAAGCTCAACCTTGTAAAGAGATTTCGTTTGAAATGCAAATAAAATGATCAGTCATTTAATTTCTGTCATCCATGCATACCGATTTCCATTCAAGTAATTGAAGCCCAAAGAGCTTCACGATCAATTAAAGGAATAAAATTTTTGTTGACGAACAAAAGATAATCCTAGATCGGCAAACCAAAACCTCGGCGAATCACAAGTCGAGTAAAATGAGATCGAAAGCGAACCTCGAACATAAAAAGAATGCGAGAAAGTAAAGCAACGATCTCAAGTAAATGAAAGCATTAAAAGCATAAGTTGTAAAGCCAAGCCAAAGCGGCAATTATGTTCAAATAAAATAAAAAAGCGGCTCAAAGGCCCCAAAAGCTGATTACAATATAAAGGACGACATTCCGACCTCTTCATTCAGCAGCACGAGGTGAAATGGCTTGCATCTCGGCTCCAATCTCTCCCTCGTCAGTAGACCCGGAGTCAGGAGTACCAGGAACAATGGTGCCATCTTTAACCTCGTACGCCACATCCATGCCATCAACAACCATGCCAGGGTTCAAAACTTGGGCCTGAGCAATAACATTGTCAAAGGCTTGGATAGCGGCTCTCGCGACCACGGCTTTCGCCTATTCAAAGTCGATCTACAGTTGGTCAAGTTGGGCATCCTTGTCAGCCATGCATTTCGAGAAGGACTCCTTCTCAGCAATCAAACCATCCGCTTTGACGGAAGCCAACTCCAAGTCCCCCTTGGTTTTCTCCAGGTCGGAAGACAACTCCTGAACTTTGATCTCCAGATCGGATCTAGACTTGCTGAGCTCATCCACCTTAATGGTGAGTGAAGTATTGCAAGCAGCAGACAAATCGAGCATTTGAGTGAGGTCTTGGAAAGTCCGAAGCAATGAGGCCGCCTTCAAAGTATCCTCTTCCAACCGCGCCACCAAAGACCTCACGGTCGCATTCAAACCCGAGCCTCTAATGAGCTCAGGGGGAGGTTTAAGGGCGGCCCGAAGACGATCCGAGACCCCCGACCTCCACAACTCCCCAGGCTCCAGGCTGATTAAATTCCCTTGAGAGGCAGTGGGGGAGCTGGAAGTGGAGAAGAGGGTGGAGTCTGAGCATTAATCATAACCACCTCAGCGCTGGCCGAGCTTCCGCCGAGTATGGTGCCAATCCGCCTTCTTTAGGAGCATCAGAATCAGGAGGGGCACTTTCCTTCGATTTCCCTCTACCGGTCTTCTTAGGAAGAAATTTCTTGTATTCAGCAGAGGTCATGCTGACAGCAAAAGGAGATACGAAAATCAGAATACAGTTTATAATCTACGAGAAAGGTTAAACTATAACAACAACCCTGATTACCTACCAAGCTCATAAAGGGCATCATCTCCAAACTTATCTACAATCCGGCTTAAGTCAATGACGCCGAACTCATCGGTGTATTCAATAAGAACTCTGACTGCCAAAAGTTCCGAGCTGGAAAGAGCGGATAGGGGGGTAGCATAATCCTTTGGGCGTCTTTGGTAATGCTTCTGCGTCCAGTATAATTCAAACCGAGATGACATGCCCCCTTCATCCAGCCACTTGTCGGAAAACCAAGGAAGAGACTCAGAGCGAGATGCCACCCTAGAGTAGACATCCTTGAAGCCTTTAAAGGATTGGGAATACGAAATGAAGATACCCCTTCCTGGAGTACCTCGAAGGGTTACCCACCCTCTCCTTTCTTTGGTCTCGGCTCCCGTCCGAGAAGTATATACATCAAAGAAAAAGAAGGAAAGAGAAACTGTACAAGGGAGACAGAGGTAGGCACACACTTGCTCAAAACCCCGGATAAAGGCCCAAGAATTTGGGTGAAGCTGCGAGGGTGCAACCCTAAGTCGGCGGATCACAGCCAGTTGGAACTCGGTAAAAGGAAACCGAATTCCCAGCTTCGTTATGAGGTCTCGATAAAATAGAAGAAATGAGGTTCATCCAGTATGAGACCTGAACATACTGGGAAATTGCCTGGGGGAACAAGATCAACCCCGCTGGGATTCCCAACCGGAAGCTGGGCAATGTCGGCAGGAGACATGGTGGACCACAGTTGTAAGACTTCTAGAAGAACCCTATCTTGAGTATCGGACCCGTCCATAATTTCAGCCCTGGAATATGAAGTACAAGGGTCAGTACACATCTCAATTAAATTTGACCTCGGACTCCCAGAGTCGGAGGGTAACGACGACGGACTCCAAGAAAGAGGAAGGGAGTTATCCGAACTGCTGACAAGGTCAACGAGCGGTACCCGACTTGAAGCAGTATCATCCGGGCCAAAGATGATCGATTCAGGAAAACCTAGCTCGGACGAAGAAAAACTGGAAGAGCTATCGCTCAAACCCAGGAATCCGGTCAAGCACGGACCTCAGACCAGGAGTTACCTGGGAGGAAGGTAAGATATAAGACAGAGGGACAAGGTCGACAAAAGAATTCAACCCATGAGCTGAAGGATTCGCTAAAGAAGGGCTGACTGGGCTAAAATTGAGCTAACCCTGACGACCTCTCCCTCTCCTGCCGCGGCCTGGGCGAGATCTCCGATGACCTCCCATATGACCACAGAGAAGCAGTTGAAGCTTCTGCTCCTCAGTGTATTCTTTATTAAAGAGCCAGTATTGGACTGACCTAGGCAATTGCCTTACTAACTTCTCACTTACTTCATCAACTCGGCCAGAAACTGGACCGGAAGAAGAACCGAGAGCGTCCATAAGAAACCCTCAAACAAGCTACAGAGGACCCCCAAGAACAAAATGCTTCGACAAATGCAAGTCTAGTATGAAGCGAAACCCTGTGCCCTAGAGTCTTAAAGATTATGTGGCCAACAAACGGTAAAACATGCACCAAGCAAATACTTGAGATGATGAAGTAACTGGAGAAAATAAACAAAAGCAGGAAGATACCTGGCCAGAAGGAGAGCAGAAAAACCAAAAGAAGCTTGACAAGAGAGGTGCAGGGTAGAAGCTCAATACAGAGAGAGGAGCTCTGAATAAACGCCACACACAGTAAAAAGGTTATCAACAAACCGAAATGAGGAATTTATAGGAAACCCAAAACTCTTGGGCGCGAAGATAAAGAGCCTCAAAACGGTTGACGAACAAGGGGAAATAAGGACACTTCACTACGCACATTAAATGCATCCCATCATAACATGCACAAAGACAAGATGGCGCACCCTGCACGATGCACGAACCGCCAATGAGCACAGAACACGTGGATCGTCGTAACCGTCACAGCAAGCGTGATACAAAAGGTCACGATGATGTGATAAGGCCAAGCCCCGACTTCCGAGCTCCAATTGCGCCATGACGTCTCAAATCAAATAAAGGTCGACCAAAAGATCATAGCCAGAGGTTGCAACATGTCCGAAAATGTCAACTCGGTCCAGCACAACGGAATTAAAATTCAGAACAACGATATCCAAAATCTCAAAATGAGCTCAAGTCGCATCCGACATGCCCCAACTCAACTATACATACGAACATCAAGGAATATCAAGGGGCATAACGCGTACGATCAGAATATTTTGTGAGATACAGAGCCATCAACATCTCAACAACTCTAAACAGCCAAAGAGCACAAGATAAGGATCACATCCCGACAGAAGGGGAGTTGAATCCTACTACAATTGGGGAATCTCAAAAGGCCCAAGCCTAGGAAGGTAATCCTATAAATAAGAGCCTAAGGACCCCAGGTAAACACTTAGAACTCATTCACTACTTCTGCCCACGCTGTGCACACACCCACCTCTTGGCTATAAGCCTATTGCTTGTGCGCAGTGATTGGGACCTTGGCTATAAGCCTAGTATATAGTTGATATACACTATCTCTGAGCGCATACCCTACAGTATAGCAATACGGTCTATCCAGGACCTAACATGTACTAACACATTCCTTAGATGTACGACTCTTGAATCCGCTCATGTTTTTAAAAATCAATTTTGTTTAATAAAATAATTTTTGATTTTTTGAAATAAACCTTAGAGGTGACTCTATATTTCATTTTGAATTCATCAAAAACAAGTAGTGATTTTAGTTGTGATAAGAGAAATTGAAACTCTTTTACACGATCACACTAAAACATGTACCACAAAACTCAAATGATTTAATAAGAAACTGTTCGGTATAATTAAGCGAAAGGCGCTTGGTCCTTTAAGATTGTGAAACTATATCGATTTGGATTTCTAACGAGGAAAAAATAGTCATATTATTTAATCACAATTATTTATTAATAATAAAATAAAAGATAAAAATATATAATTTATAAATAAATAATTATGATCAAATAACATAATTTTTTTTTTTTTACACAAAAGGATACAAATCCGATAGTATATTTGGTCCTTTAAGATTGTGATCCTATATTTGATCTTGAGATTCGTGGCTGTGTAAGAAAAATCGTGGGGAGAGATCTCTGCCTTCAATGCCCAACTTATATCATTCGTATCTCACTTATCGAGAGAGGGATATTACGAGGGAAAAAAATAAAAAGTACTCGATGAAAAGGAATTATGCATGTCTATATTACTATTGGGAATGGTAGAATATACTAACCTAATCTTGAGATTTAATGATTGCAATTAATATTTTTAGGGCTGGTTTGTTTATATTTATTTAATAAAAATGTTTATTTAATTAAAAAATAAGTTAAAGTTTTTTATGATAATAAGATAAAAAAATTAAAAGGATAAATTTTAAAAAACATATCTTTTAAAATTGTTATACTATAAAAAAATATTTTTTGTTTTTAAAAATTCTCCAAATACATCTTAAATTGTTATAAACATGTATTCCAAAAAAAAAAATTGTCATAAGCATATGGCTGTTATCTCTCAAGCACGCCACAATTTGAAAATTTTGCGTGTCTGACACGCGGTCAACATTTGGAGACATGCGATTAACTCTAGGACACGTTCTGACACGTTTTTCGACACGCGGTCAACTTTTTCCGACACGTGGTCAACGCTCGGACACATTTTTTTTAGTCTTAATTTTATTTTAAAGTAAATACCCTTTTTGGTCCTCATCAAATTTCACGACGTCCGTTTTAGTCCCTAGCAAATAAAAAGGCCCATCGTGGTCCCTAAAAAATTCAAAATGGACCTATTTAGTTGAAATCGTGATCCCTCACAAATTCAAAAAAGACCCATATTAGTCCCTAAAGGGACTAAAATGGGTCCATTTTGAATTTTTTAGTGACCACGATGAGCCTTTTTATTTGCTAGGGACTAAAGCGGGCATCGTGAAATTTGCTGAAGACCAAAAATGGTATTCACTCTTTATTTTATTAACTAAAAATAAAAAAAATTATTTATAAATCAATTTTTTTCTGTTACGAAATTTGAAAAATTAATAAGGTACGGAAAATTATTTTTGTTTATATTTATGTCATGAAATTTGAATATTTAATTGGTTATATGACTTATTATGGACTGTAATATCTATTAAATATAAATTATATTATATATATTAAAAATATTATTTAATATCAAAACGTGTCCCAACGTGTCGAAATATGCCATTTTTTAGAATTAACGTGTCGACGTGTCGTGTCGTGTCTCGTGCCAGTGTCCGTGCATCATAGGTTGTTATACAGTTACCACATTGGGTGCAACCTCCAAAGCATCGACACGCTAAATTTTTCATAATGTGCATGTCGGACACAGATAATTTCCGACACGTGGTCAATATTTTGTGACACGCGGTTAACGCTCCGACATGTTTTTTCGACACGCAGTCAACTTTTTTCGACACGCGGTCAACGCTCTAACACGCATCCGACACATTTTTTTTACTTTTTAATTTTATTTTATTAACTAAAAACAAAAAAAAAATTATAAATCAATTTTTTTCTGTTATGAAATTTACATGAAAAATTAGCAAGGTACGAAAAATTATTTTTGTTTATATTTATGTTATAAATTTGAATATTTGATAGGTTATATAACTTAGGAAAATATTAATCTCATGTCACACGAGACAACAACTCTTTCCTATACACTCAAAAAGATATGGGTCCCACTTATCTCTCAAGCACGGACACGCCACAATTTGAAAATTTTGCGTGTCGGACACGCGGTCAACATTTGGAGACTCGAGATCAACTCTCGGACACGTTCTGACACGTTTTTCGACACGCGGTCAACTTTTTCCGACACGTGGTCAACGCTCGGACACATTTTTTTTAGTCTTAATTTTATTTTAAAGTAAATACCCTTTTTGGTCCTCAGCAAATTTCACGACGTCCGTTTTAGTCCCTAGCAAATAAAAAGGCCCATCGTGGTCCCTAAAAAATTCAAAAAGGACCCATTTAGTTGAAATCGTGATCCCTCACAAATTCAAAAAAGATCCATATTAGTCCCTAAAGGGACTAAAATGGGCCCATTTTGAATTTTTTAGGGACCAGGATGGGCCTTTTTATTTGCTAGGAACTAAAGCGGGTATCGTGAAATTTGCTGAAGACCAAAAAGGGTATTCACTCTTTATTTTATTAACTAAAAATAAAAAAAAATTATTTATAAATCAATTTTTTTCTGTTACGAAATTTGACATGAAAAATTAATAAGGTACGAAAAATTATTTTTGTTTATATTTATGTCATGAAATTTGAATATTTAATTGGTTATATGACTTATTATGAACTGTTATATCTATTAAATATAAATTATATTATATATATTAAAAATATTATTTAATATCAAAACGTGTCCCAACGTGTCCAAAATATGCCATTTTTTAGAATTAATGTGTCGACGTGTCGTGTCGTGTCCCGTGCCAGTGTACGTGCATCATAGGTTGTTATACAGTTACCACATTGGGTGCAACCTCCAAAGCATCGACACGCTAAATTTTTCATAATGTGTGTGTCGGACACGGATAATTTCCGACACGTGGTCAATATTTTGTGACACGCGGTTAATGCTCCGACATGTTTTTTTCGACACGCGGTCAACGCTCTGACACGCATCCGACACATTTTTTTTACTTTTTAATTTTATTTTTTTAACTAAAAACAAAAAAAAAATTATAAATCAATTTTTTTCTGTTATGAAATTCACATGAAAAATGAGCAGGGTACGAAAAATTATTTTTGTTTATATTTATGTTATAAATTTGAATATTTGATAGGTTATATAACTTAGGAAAATATTAATCTCATGTCACATGAGACAAAAACTCTTTCCGATACACTCAAAAAGATATGGGTCCCACTTATCTCTCAAGCACGGACACTCCACAATTTGAAAATTTTGCGTGTCGGACACGCGGTCAACATTTGGAGACTCGCGATCAACTCTCGGACACGTTCTGTCACGTTTTTCGACACGCGATCAACTTTTTCCGACACGTGGTCAACGCTCGGACACATTTTTTTTGTCTTAATTTTATTTTAAAGTAAATACCCTTTTTGGTCCTTAGTAAATTTCAAGACGTCTGTTTTAGTCCCTAGCAAATAAAAAGGTCCTTCGTGGTCCCTAAAAAATTCAAAATGGACCCATTTAGTTGAAATCGTGATCCCTCACAATTTCAAAAAAGACCCATATTAGTCCCTAACGGGACTAAAATGGGCCCATTTTGAATTTTTTAGGGACAACGATGGGCCTTTTTATTTGCTAGGGACTAAAGCGGGCATCGTGAAATTTGCTGAAGACCAAAAAGGGTATTCACTCTTTATTTTATTAACTAAGAATAAAAAACAATTATTTATAAATCAATTTTTTTCTGTTACGAAATTTGACATGAAAAATTAATAAGGTACGAAAAATTATTTTTGTTTATATTTATGTCATGAAATTTGAATATTTAATCGGTTATATGACTTATTATGGACTGTTATATCTATTAAATATAAATTATATTATATATAGTAAAAATATTATTTAATATCAAAACGTGTCCCAACGTGTCGAAATATGCCATTTTTTAGAATTAACGTGTCGACGTGTCGTGTCGTGTCCCGTGCCAGTGTCAGTGCATCATAGGTTGTTATACAGTTACCACATTGGGTGCTACCTCCAAAGCATCGACACGCTAAATTTTTCATAATGTGCATGTCGGACACAGATAATTTCCGACACGTGGTCAATATTTTGTGACACGCGGTTAACGCTCCGACATGTTTTTTCGACACGCAGTCAACTATTTTCGACACGCGGTCAACGCTCTAACACGCATCCGACACATTTTTTTTTACTTTTTAATTTTATTTTCTTAACTAAAAACAAAAAAAAATTATAAATCAATTTTTTTCTGTTATGAAATTTACATGAAAAATTAGCAAGGTACGAAAAATTATTTTTGTTTATATTTATGTTATAAATTTGAATATTTGATAGGTTATATAACTTAGGAAAATATTAATCTCATGTCACACGAGACAACAACTCTTTCCTATACACTCAAAAAGATATGGGTCCCACTTATCTCTCAAGCACGGACACGCCACAATTTGAAAATTTTGCGTGTCGGACACGCGGTCAACATTTGGAGACTCGAGATCAACTCTCGGACACGTTCTGACACGTTTTTCGACACGCGGTCAACTTTTTCCGACACGTGGTCAACGCTCGGACACATTTTTTTTAGTCTTAATTTTATTTTAAAGTAAATACCCTTTTTGGTCCTCAGCAAATTTCACGACGTCCGTTTTAGTCCCTAGCAAATAAAAAGGCCCATCGTGGTCCCTAAAAAATTCAAAAAGGACCCATTTAGTTGAAATCGTGATCCCTCACAAATTCAAAAAAGATCCATATTAGTCCTTAAAGGGACTAAAATGGGCCCATTTTGAATTTTTTAGGGACCAGGATGGGCCTTTTTATTTGCTAGGAACTAAAGCGGGTATCGTGAAATTTGCTGAAGACCAAAAAGGGTATTCACTCTTTATTTTATTAACTAAAAATAAAAAAAAATTATTTATAAATCAATTTTTTTCTGTTACGAAATTTGACATGAAAAATTAATAAGGTACGAAAAATTATTTTTGTTTATATTTATGTCATGAAATTTGAATATTTAATTGGTTATATGACTTATTATGAACTGTTATATCTATTAAATATAAATTATATTATATATATTAAAAATATTATTTAATATCAAAACGTGTCCCAACGTGTCCAAAATATGCCATTTTTTAGAATTAATGTGTCGACGTGTCGTGTCGTGTCCCGTGCCAGTGTACGTGCATCATAGGTTGTTATACAGTTACCACATTGGGTGCAACCTCCAAAGCATCGACACGCTAAATTTTTCATAATGTGTGTGTCGGACACGGATAATTTCCGACACGTGGTCAATATTTTGTGACACGCGGTTAATGCTCCGACATGTTTTTTTCGACACGCGGTCAACGCTCTGACACGCATCCGACACATTTTTTTTACTTTTTAATTTTATTTTTTTAACTAAAAACAAAAAAAAAAAGTATAAATCAATTTTTTTCTGTTATGAAATTCACATGAAAAATGAGCAGGGTACGAAAAATTATTTTTGTTTATATTTATGTTATAAATTTGAATATTTGATAGGTTATATAACTTAGGAAAATATTAATCTCATGTCACATGAGACAAAAACTCTTTCCGATACACTCAAAAAGATATGGGTCCCACTTATCTCTCAAGCACGGACACTCCACAATTTGAAAATTTTGCGTGTCGGACACGCGGTCAACATTTGGAGACTCGCGATCAACTCTCGGACACGTTCTGTCACGTTTTTCGACACGCGGTCAACTTTTTCCGACACGTGGTCAACGCTCGGACACATTTTTTTTAGTCTTAATTTTATTTTAAAGTAAATACCCTTTTTGGTCCTCAGCAAATTTCACGACGTCCGTTTTAGTCCCTAGCAAATAAAAAGGCCCATCGTGGTCCCTAAAAAATTCAAAATGGACCCATTTAGTTGAAATCGTGATCCCTCACAAATTCAAAAAAGACCCATATTAGTCCCTAAAGGGGCTAAAATGGGCCCATTTTGAATTTTTTAGGGACCAGGATGGGCCTTTTTATTTGCTAGGAACTAAAGCGGGTATCGTGAAATTTGCGAAAGACCAAAAAGTATATTCACTCTTTATTTTATTAACTAAAAATAAAAAAAAATTATTTATAAATCAATTTTTTTCTGTTACGAAATTTGACATGAAAAATTAATAAGGTACGAAAAATTATTTTTTTTTATATTTATGTCATGAAATTTGAATATTTAATTGGTTATATGACTTATTATGAACTATTATATCTATTAAATATAAATTATATTAAATATATTAAAAATATTATTTAATATCAAAACGTGTCCCAACGTGTCGAAATATGCCATTTTTTAGAATTAACGTGTCGACGTGTCGTGTCGTGTCCCGTGCCAGTGTACGTGCATCATAGGTTGTTATACAGTTACCACATTGGGTGCAACCTCCAAAGCATCGACACGCTAAATTTTTCATATTGTGCGTGTCGGACACGGATAATTTCTGGCACGTGGTCAAAATTTTGTGACACGCGGTTTACGCTCCGACATTTTTTTCGGCACGCGGTCAACGCTCTGACACGCATCCGACACAATTTTTTTACTTTTTAATTTGATTTTATTAACTAAAAACAAAAAAAAATTATAAATCAATTTTTTTCTGTTATGAAATTTAAATGAAAAATTAGCAAGGTACGAAAAATTCTTTTTGTTTATATTTATGTTATAAATTGGAATATTTGATAGGTTATATAACTTAGGAAAATATTAATCTCATGTCACATGAGACAACAACTCTCTCCTATACACTTAAAAAGATATGGGTCCCACTTATCTCTCAAGCACGGACACGCCACAATTTGAAAATTTTGCGTGTCAGACACGCGGTCAACATTTAGAGACTTACGATCAACTCTCGGACACGTTCTGACACGTTTTTCGACACGCTGTCAACTTTTTCCGACACGTGGTCAACGCTCGGGCACATTTTTTTTAGTCTTAATTTTATTTTAAAGTAAATACCCTTTTTGGTCCTCACCAAATTTCACGACGTCCGTTTTAGTCCCTAGCAAATAAAAAGGCCCATCGTGGTCCTTAAAAAATTCAAAATGGACCCATTTAGTTGAAATCGTGATCCCTCACAAATTCAAAAAAGACCCATATTAGTCCCTAAAGGGACTAAAATGGGCTCATTTTGAATTTTTTAGGGACCACGATGGGCCTTTTTATTTGTTAGCGACTAAAGCGGGCATCGTGAAATTTGCTGAAGACCAAAAAGGGTTTTCACTCTTTATTTTATTAACTAAAAATAAAAAAAATTATTTATAAATCAATTTTTTTCTGTTATGAAATTTGACATGAAAAATTATTAAGGTACGAAAAATTATTTTTGTTTATATTTATGTCATGAAATTTGAATATTTAATTGGTTATATGACTTATTATGAACTGTTATATCTATTAAATATAAATTATATTATATATATTAAAAATATTATTTAATATCAAAACGTGTCCCAACGTGTCGAAATATGCCATTTTTTAGAATTAACGTGTCGACGTGTCGTGTCCCGTGCCAGTGTCAGTGCATCATAGGTTGTTATACAGTTACCACATTGGGTGCTACCTCCAAAGCATCGACACGCTAAATTTTTCATAATGTGCATGTCGGACACAGATAATTTCCGACACGTGGTCAATATTTTGTGACACGCGGTTAACGCTCCGACATATTTTTTTGACACGCAGTCAACTATTTTCGACACGCGGTCAACGCTCTAACACGCATCCGACACATTTTTTTTACTTTTTAATTTTATTTTATTAACTAAAAACAAAAAAATTATAAATCAATTTTTTTCTGTTATGAAATTTACATGAAAAATTAGCAAGGTACGAAAAATTATTTTTGTTTATATTTATGTTATAAATTTGAATATTTGATAGGTTATATAACTTAGGAAAATATTAATCTCATGTCACATGAGACAACAACTCTCTCCTATACACTCAAAAAGATATGGGTCCCACTTATCTCTCAAGCACGGACACGCCACAATTTGAAAATTTTTCGTGTCGGACACGCGGTCAAAATTTGGAGACTCGCGATCAACTCTCGGACACGTTCTGACACGTTTTTCGACACGCGGTCAACTTTTTCCGACACGTGGTCAATGCTCGGACACATTTTTTTTAGTCTTAATTTTATTTTAAAGTAAATACCTCTTTTGGTCCTCAGCAAATTTCACGACGTCCGTTTTAGTCCCTAGCAAATAAAAAGGCCCATCGTGGTCCCTAAAAAATTCAAAATGGACCCATTTAGTTGAAATCGTGATCCCTCACAAATTCAAAAAAGACCCATATTAGTCCCTAAAGGGACTAAAATGGGTCCATTTTGAATTTTTTAGGGACCCGATGAGCCTTTTTATTTGCTAGGGACTAAAGCGGGTATCGTGAAATTTGCTGAAGACCAAAAATGGTATTCACTCTTTATTTTATTAACTAAAAATAAAAAAAATTATTTATAAGTAATTTTTTTCTGTTACGAAACTTGTCATGAAAAATTAATAATGTACGAAAAATTATTTTTGTTTATATTTATGTCATGAAATTTGAATATTTAATTGGTTATATAACTTATTATGGACTGTTATATCTATTAAATATAAATTATATTATATATATTAAAAATATTATTTAATATCAAAACGTGTCCCAACGTGTCGAAATATGCCATTTTTTAGAATTAACGTGTCGACGTGTCGTGTCGTGTCCCGTGCCAGTGTCCGTGCATCATAGGTTGTTATACAGTTACCACATTGGGTGCAACCTCCAAAGCATCGACACACTAAATTTTTCATAATGTGCGTGTCGGACACGGATAATTTCCGACACGTGATCAATATTTTGTGACACGCGGTTAACGCTCCGACATGTTTTTTCGACACGCAGTCAACTTTTTTCGACACGCGATCAACGTTCTGACACGCATCCGACACATTTTTTTTACTTTTTAATTTTAATTTTTTAACTAAAAACAAAAAAAAATTATAAATCAATTTTTTTCTGTTATGAAATTTACATGAAAAATTAGCAAGGTACGAAAAATTATTTTTGTTTATATTTATGTTATAAATTTGAATATTTGATAGGTTATATAACTTAGGAAAATATTTATCTCATGTCACACGAGACAACAACTCTCTCCTACACACTCAAAAAGAAAATATAAGAAAATATAATCCCTATAACTTATTATAGGCCGTTATATGTATTAAATATAAATTATATTATATTGTGAGGTATCAGACTATGAAGATGAAAGGGATTCACACACAGTATGAATAGAAAACAAATGAATAGTAAAGGAGACTGAATGAATACTTTTGTATATTGATCTATGTAAATGATACATGAGTGCTGGTATATATAACAGATGAGAAACTAAAGAATAACTGAAATTACAGTCTTTAACTAACTTTAACTAATCATAACTAACTTTAACTAATCATTATCTATTATCCCCCCTCAAACTTAGTGGCAAGGAAAAGACCCTGAGTTTGTTTCTAAAAAACTGAAAAGCAGCAGCGAAAATGGGTTTGGTGAGAAGGTCAGCAATTTGTTCAGTGCCAGGGATGTGTTGAACGAAAACTTGCTTTTGGATTACACGATCCTTACAAAGTAGAGGTCCAGTTCGAAATGTTTAGTTCTGCTAAGGAGAATGGGATTTTCAGCTAACATGACAGCACTTGCATTGTCACAGAAAACAGTTGGAAGAGTTGTACAAGAAATGCGAAGTTCATGAAAGAGAGATTGAAGCCAAGTAATTTCTGCCAAGGTAGAGGCTAAGCTACGAAACTCAGCTTCTGTGCTGGACCTCGACACAACATGTTGCTTTTTGCTTGACCAAGATATATGATTTGAACCAAGATACACACAAAAACCACTTGTGGATTTTCTATCATCAATGTCGGATCCCCAGTCAGAATCACAGAAGGCAAGTAATCGAGAATCCTTAGATTTGTGAAATATAAGACTATGTGTTCTAGTGCCAGCTGTAACACCCCGTATATATCCGGTAGTGTTATCATTACATCGTATTAAGCGGTGCTTAATTAAAAATGCGGAATATTCTTTTTCTTTTCAATTATGACGTCATTATTAATTACCATCTTGATTACTTAATCATTTTCATAAAATATCGGCTGTACGTAAATTGCAATAAGACATCTACTGAAATAACTCAATATATAAATAAGTGTGTATCTAAAATCACGGATCTACAACTCGTAGTCCGGACCGTATCCTGATACATTATTACAACTCCAAATAAAACAAAACATAAACAATACTATGTGTCATGGACAATTCCCATGCTCACCAAATAAACATCGTAAACAACAAGTCTCAACATAAAACTCCATAACATAAACTGAAGCTATAAGCATATAAGCATCATGCAAATCCAGCATCCAACATGTCAGCATAAATAACAGCAAATCTAACTCAGCTCCGGCCTCATGCCGCCTGAGGTCTCAACATTACCTGACCCTGAAATAAGCATTTCCCAAACGTGGGGTGAGATCTCTAAACAAGAAATCTCAGTAAGACAAGGGGTCCTCAATGATCTTCCACCCTAAGCTCACTTACATGTGCAATATAAGTTCTAAAAGCAGTAATATCATTATCAATTCCAAAACTATGTAGTGCAATAGATATCTATGGCATGTGTGTAATCACTATCTACTGGCCAGAGAAATGTAGGAATACGTCTATTCCCTACATGTAGTACAAGGAACACCGCTTGCACCTCACCCACAGCCTCACCCTATTGTATGTTCTACATACTCAGGCTTACCGTATAGGTGGAACACCTCCATGCATATCAGCAAGGCACTAACATACAATAGCTCAACAGCATTTCCAAAACATCAAAAGCATGTAACACAGCATGCATATACCATACCCCCATGGGACATGGTGGAACCACAACATGGCTAAACCGAGGACACGAAAGCTTACCTTGCAAGCTAACTATCCAAGGCAAGAGTCCACACTAGCTCAAAGCCCGCAAACAGTACAATCACAATCTGTTTATACAGTAAGTAATCATCAATAACCATCTATAAAAGTTACATTAAGTGATTAAGGCTTTCCATCTCATTATAAGTCATTTTATGCATTTTCTGCAGGAGGTATTTGAATACTCATCGATGAGTATTCGAATACTCCCTGTCTCCAGAAAGTATTCGATTACTTCCATTAAAGTATTCGTATACTCACAAGTATCCGAATACTTTTCCCCCAATATCCGAATACCTCAGTATCCGAATACCAAACCTTACTGTATTCGAATACTTTCCAGTATTCGAATATTTCTTCAAAGGTATCCGAATACTTCTCTTCCCAGAAAAGTATTCCAATACTCCTGCAATGAGTATTCGACTACCTGATGAACAAGTATTCGAATACTACACGAAAAGTATTTGAATACTTCTTCAACAGAATGCAAAAATTCGAGCCAACTTCTGCATAATCCCAAATTTAAAGGTCCAAAAGCGATTGGGAGTCCAATGACTCCCTAAACAGATAATCACCAACATGTTATGAACCCAAAAACATATTCTTTTACTTAAATGGTTAAAGTTCCTATTTTTAATAGATTAAACAAGCTTAAGACTCCAAAATGACAAAGAGTGATCAAGGTATACCTCCAAGAGGTTAAAACTCAGAAAAGACTCTTCCTTGGAGCTTCTAACAAGGCACACAGGTTCTGACTTCCAAACACCACGAATTTAACACCACAAGATGATGTCTTTCCCCACAAACTCACAACTTGGAACTCAAGAATGCCACTACCAAGTGACTAATCACTCAAACCCAGAAAACAGCCCCAACAATCCTCACAAAACAGAAACCAACTCAGAAAATAAGTTCATTTCCCACTCACAAGAGACCATCACACCCAACCAAGTGTTTCCCCAAGGGAAAGTGTGAAGAAAATCAAGAAAGATCACTTCTTGGCTCAAGAAAATGGAGAAGAACCCAAAGGAACAGCCCAAACTGATCAGCCTCCCTAATTCTCACGCTGGAAAATTTGGTATCTAGGGCAATGTGCCCTTAAATGAGTATATATAGCTACTTTTAAATAAAACACACAGTATTAACTTTAATTGCTACGCTTAGCATTTTAATCCCAAACTCAGGATTCTAAAACTACACAATTTCCTAAGATTTATCATATTTTCAATATATTTTTCGGAGCACTTTTCCGGTACGCGCTTTTCATAGCCAGTATCAGTTTCTGACACCAGTTCTCATTATTTTAACTTGAAACTCGTTTTACAAGTCCTATATAATATTCTAGTAATTATCATGCACTTATTATAATTTTCCGGGATACTTTTTCGGTACGCACTTATACCGACTAGCAGAACCGGTATCTGCACTTTTCCTCCGAAAAGCGACTTTCAGCATTCTTAATCACTTACTATAATTATATAAGACATAATAATTATTAGGGTCAATTATGAAATCATTTCCTATTTTTGCATAGTTAATAATTAAATTCCTTAATTAACGGTGCAGGTTCTTACACCAGCCAAGTATCTCAATATTCTTTTGACAGCTTTCCAATGAACTTCAAGTGGTTTGTGCATGAATTGGCTAACTTTGTTAACAGCATAGGAGAGATCAGATCTTGTGATAGTTGCATATTGTAGTCCACCTACAATGGAGCAATATAGAGTAGGATCTGAGAAGGAAGTGCTTCCTTCCATGGATAATTTCTGACCTATAAGCATTGGGGTAGGCATGGACTTTGCAAAATTCATAGTAGCTTTTTCCAAAAGATCAGTAATGTATTTAGTCTGACTAAGATGGATGGTTGTGGGAGAAGTGTAGACTGCTTTTAGACCAAGAAAATAATGAAGTTGACCAAGATCTTTAAGTGAAAAGATGTTGTTGAGTTGAGATATAAGAGAGGAGATTTCAGATGTGTTGTTGCCAGTAATGAGTATGTCATCAACCTATGCAAGAATGTAGGTGGTGGATGTAGGAGTGAACCTTGTGAATAAAGAGGCATCGGATTTGGTGCTATGAAAACCAAACTTTTGTAAGGTATGATTGAGAGTATTGAACCAAGCACGAGGAGCTTGTTTGAGTTCATAGAGAGCTTTGTTCAATTTGCACACAAGTTGAGGATTACTGCTAGGGAAACCATCAGGTTGCTGCATGAAGACATCTTCATGTAAGGTTCCACAAAGGAAAGCATTATTAAAGTCAAATTGCCGAATGATCCATCCATTAGATAGAGCAATGGAGAGAATGAGTCGAATGGTGGATGGTTTGATGACAGGGCTGAAAACTTCAGTGAAGTCAAATCCTTCCTTTTGTTGAAAATCTTTTGCAACAAGTCGAGCCTTGTACTTTTGAATTGTGCCATTTGGTTGTCTTTTGATGCGAAAAATCCACTTGCAACCAATGGGTTTGATGTTGGGTGGAGGAGGAACAAGAGTCTAAGTACCATTTTTAATGAGAGCATGGAATTCTTCGGTCATAGCCTGCTTCCAATGAGGACAGTTAAGTGCTTGAGATACATTCAGAGGCTCAAAATTGAGAAATTCAGATTGTGAGCCAAGTAAGGTTGTAGCATATGTCTTTGGCTTGTGAATTCCAGATTTGCTTCTGGTTTGCATGTGATGAGAGTTATGAGGCGAAGAGTGTGGAACAGATTGAGAAGAGGAACTATCAGTAGCAGTAGTGAGAGGAATATTAAGTGAAGACTGATGTATAGAACCTGAAGTAGGAAGACTAGACAAAACATTAGTAGCACCTGTTGATGTTGTAAAAGGTGTAGAATGACAAGATGTAGTTGTGACAGCAGGTAGAATATGAGATGTCGTATGTTTTGGAATGCAGGGTATCTTAGGAATGGAAGAAGGAAGATATGTAAAGGATGTAGGTGAAGTAGAAGTGTTAGAAAATAAAACAGTGTAAGGAAAATCAACTTCATCAAAGATGACATCTCTAGAAATAAAAATTTCTCCTGTAGGGGAAAGACATTTGTAGCCTTTTTGATTGATAGCATAGCCTAAAAACAAACATTTATGGGATCTAAAGTCTAGTTTATGTTTGTTATAGGGTCGAAGTAAAGGAAAGCATGCACAACCAAAGACTTTCATAAAGTTGTAGTCAGGTTTGTTATGATGAATTAATTCATAAGGAGATTTATAATTTGTAACAGGTGAAGGTAATATATTAATAAGGTAAGTGGTAGTAGAGAAAGCATCTTCCCAAAAGTGTAAGGGAAGTTTGGCATTAGCTAAGAGTGCTAAACCAACTTCTGTTATGTGTCTATGTTTTCTTTCAACTCTTCCATTTTGTTGATGAGAGTTGGGACATTTGAGCCTATGAGTAATGCCATGACTTTGCAAAAATTGAGTGAAAACATGAGGTAGGTATTCTTTTCTATTGTCAGTTTGAAGAGATTTTATTTTTAAACCAGTAAGAGTTTCTATCATGGATTTGTATTGTAAGAAAGCATGATAAACCTGTGACTTATTTTGAAGAAGATAAATGCAGCTGTATCGGGTAAAAGCATAAACAAATAAGACATAATATCTGCTGTTAGAGGATCCAGAAATAGGAGCTGGTCCCCACACATCCGAGAAAACTAAATCAAGAGGAGCAACATAATAAGTAGTAGATGGAAAATGAGGTAATTGGTGAATTTTGCCTAAGCAGCAGGCTTCACAAACAGAAGTGGTAACTGTGCTTTTATTATCAGAAACTGGAAAATTACATTGTTTCAAGACATAATTAACAATTTTGGAGCTAGCATGGCCTAATCTTTTATGCCACAGCTCAAAAGGAACACATTTAGAGTACAAAGCCATAGGTGGTTTAGTTACATATGGCAATTTATTTACTAAAACATTCGAAAATTGATAGAGGCCATCTTTAAGCTTGCCTTTGAGGACAATGTCCTTAGTGACCTGAGATTTTACAAGGCAATAATCATGAAAGAATTCAAAGTAAACTTTGTTATCTCTAGCAAATTGAGATACACTTATTAAGTTCTTGGTTATGTAAGGCACATGTAAAAGATTTTCAAGTTTAAATGTGAGATGAGATGCAGATGAGGTTAAGAAAGAGTTTCCAACATGTTGAATATGCATACCTGCTCCATTGCCAATGTGGACTTGCTCAGAGCCATTGTACTCAGAGCTAGAAGAAAGATTACCAAGATCATTGGTGAGATGATGAGTGGTTCCAGAATCTGGATACCAAGAGTTGTCTGTAAGGGATGCAGGTCCTGCTATATATGCCTTAGGATTATGAAAGGAAGGAGGTGGAGGTGGAGGAGGATTTTGATTCTGGTTGTTTTGAGATGATGGTTGGTAGTTGGAATCAAATCTGTAGTAGCATTTCAAAGCTGGATGACCTGTTCTTCCACAGATTTGTCATTGCAGTCGATTTTGATTCCAAAATTGACCTTGAGTTCTACCACCTCTAAATCCGCGACCTCCTCTGCCTTTTCTTCCTCCAAAGGTTCTTCCTTCATTGCTGTTGAATTTGTTGTCCTGCTGTATGTTGCTCTGTGTGACATTAGCCTAAATTGGTGTAGCATCATTCTTTTTGAATCTTTCTAGCATTTCCTCTTGAGCAAGAAGGAATGCTTCCAATTCGATTATAGAAAAAGGTGGAGATCTTGACATAGCAGAAGTGATTAAAGGTGTATACTCATCACTCAATCCATCAAGAATTGCTTCTGAATATTCAGCATCTGTTATTGGAGAACCGACAGCTCCCAAAGAATCAACAATCTTTTTGATTTGAAGAAGATATTCTGATGTTGGTCCTTTCTTTTTGATGGATTTCAACTGGTTTTTGAGTTGTTTGACTTTTGCTTGTGTGTGAGAAGCAAAGTAGACCTGAAGTCTTGTCCAGATTTCATGAGCAAACCTGCATCCCACCATCCTGTTCTTGAATGATATGTTCATAAAGAAGAGTAGCCAAGATACAAGAAGATGGTCTTATTGGTGCCAGGTTGCATAGTCTTCGGATTCTTTTTCATTTTCTTGATCTGCTTGAGTTGCAAATCGAACAGGAACCTTTTCTTTGTTGAGATGATTCTGCAGGTTGTGCCCATGGATTGATGCAAGAGCAAGTTGTTCCCAGGGAAGAAAGCTTTCCTCATCAAGTTTATCAGCAATCGTGTTTGAAAAAGATTTCATGATGAGCTTTACGATTTTGCGATTTCAGTGCTTGTAGAGGAGCTTGGTGAAGATTGAGGTGACTCCATGGATCGTTGTTAGCTCTGATACCATGTGAGGTATCAGACTATGAAGATGAAAGGGATTCACACACAGTGTGAAGAGAAAACAAATTAATAGTAAATGAGACTGAATGAATACTTTTGTATATTGATCTATGTAAATGATACATGAGTGCTGCTATATATAGCATATGAGAAACTAAAGAATAACTGAAATAACAGTCTTTAACTAACTTTAACTAATCATTATCTATTATATATATATTAAAAATATTATTTAATATCAAAACGTATCCCAACGTATTAAAATATGACATTTTTTAAAATTAATATGTCGATGTGTCGTGTCATATCATGTCCATGTCATGTGTCATTGTCGATGCATCTTAGAGTACAACACTGAGTTAAATGTACAAGACTCATTTAAATGTCCACACAAGTTTTGCAAAAAAGAGGTGCGGGACTTAAGAGGTAGAAAGTAAACAAATTGACACGAATTAGGGCCCGTTTGGATGAGCTTTTGAAAAAAAAATTATGAGTTCTTATTTCTAAAGAACTTTATTTAAAAGTTAAAATTATTTTATGTTTGGATGTAGTATTTAAAAAGTGGTTTTGAGTAAAAAAAATAATTTGGATGTTAAAATAAAAAAGCACTTTTCCAATGTAAAATTACTATTACACCTCTTTTCCATTGTGTCTTTTCATCCTTCTTTTGCTTTACTCTTTATCCAGGTTCATCGTGCTTCGTTTTTATCTTGAATCTGGTTTTGATTTATATTTCTTTTTCATGTTTCACTTTTTCACGTTTTCGTCCTTCGTACTCCCTCAAGTGTCGCCCAAAATCCAACCATGGTATACCTCTCTTCGCTTTACTCAATTCATTCATCGATCGAAGCCATTTCAAATCTCTCTCTCTTTTTCCATCCTCAACCTCGGAGGTTCGCTGCTTTGGCTGAGACGCTGAGACGGAATACTCGAAGGGAGAGATGGGTCAATTTTTAACTTTTGGCTTCTCCTTCATTTAAAAGTTAAAGATTTTAACTTTTCAGAAAAGTAAGATTTCTCCTTTTTTGTTGGCTTTTGCTTTTATTGAAAGCACACATCCAAACATAAGTTTTTTTTTTTTCTAAAAGCACTTACTTTTTTTAAAGAAAAGCAACTTCTAAGGGAGGAGAAGCCCATCCAAACAACCACTAAAGAACAAAAACAAGTAATAGGTGTTCTCTATTTTTTGTTTTAAAAACTAAAGAACGGATGTTGTTTTTAGAACAACAAATACAAAAAATTCATGCCAAATAAGTTTTTTAATTTTTTTGTTTTTAAGTTAAGAAACTATTCTTCAGAACAGAGAACGGAAATCAAACAAAGCATAAAAATAAAATATTATTGTGAACGATAGAGTAAAAATATATAATTTTAGGGAAAAGTTCAAAAAACTTCTTGTAATATTGTTTTGAACTACTTTCACCCCTATACTTTTTATTTTAATCACTTAATCTCTTGTGATTTTTTCAATTACATTATTCTTAACGCTGTTAGAAAATTAACTAAGTATATATATTCTACCCTTCTTAGAAGAAGAAAATAAAATAATAAAATAAAAAGGAAAAATAAAACCAAACGTTATAAAAAAAATAGAACACTTAATAAAAGACAAAGAAAAAATAGTAAAAAAAAAAAATCAAATGTATCTAAATAAAAAAAATGTATAAATAAAGAAAAAAAACTACAGTTATGAATTTTCAATATATTTTCTTTTATTTATTTTTTCCTTGCTTTATTTATTCTTTTTATGTAGATATGTTTAATCTTTTTTATATCTATATTTTATTCTAGCTTTTCTTTTTAATCTTTTTATTTATATGCATAATTCCAATTTAGTACCTTTATATCTTATAAATGTAAAAATCATAACAGGTATAATGATGATAAAGAATATTTTCTTTGAATCGGTGGAGCTTACCATTGTCTATTTATATTGAAAGATTGTTGAACCTTACTATTTTATCAAAAAATTAAAAGAGAAAATATATAATTTAGTCCCTCAAATCATCCTTACTATAGGGCTCCCATAGACAGGGGTGTGCAAAAAAACTAGTTCAATTGCCCTGCTCTTGACCTGACCCATAAATACCTATTTTTTTTAACTGGTTTAAATATTGAACCATTTATATTTGGGTCAGTTTTAGACTTGACTTGTTTTAATAATTGACCTATTGACCCAAAACTTGACCCAGACCTATTTTGTGGGAAAAAAAAAACAAAAATCACCGTAAGGCAATTTGGGGCTTAGGTTCTCTTTTCTCTCGATAAGAATGGAAACAAGCTTCTTGAGGTGTTGGAATACGAGCCAAGGTAACTTGTGTGTTCTAAATTTTAGTAGTACTATCACATATATGGTAAATTGAAAAATTGGATAATATCATGAGTGATTGGAGATCAATGTGAAAATATATCTATGATCTAGTGACTTTGAATCCAGAAGGGATTACAAATTCACAGGCTTTGATTTTGATACAACATGTGATATGATAATAGTTATTCTGTCTACCTGAAGATTTTATGTGCTATAAGCCTCTTAGATTTCATGAGATAGTCAAGAAATAGGATAGATTGCAAACACTATTGTTGATTAAATAAGAGTTAGTTATACTACATAAATTGTTCGTAAATATATGTTAATTTTAATTTCTTACATTGAGTAAATGGAATCCTTACGCTGATATTTTATGGGATAATTTTATGTTTGGATTTTTTTTAATTTATCATCAATTTGGAGCTTTTTCTAGTGATCCAATAAAATCATGATAATTGCTAACTGCAAATATCAATTATGAGTTAGAATAAGCTATCCATGACACTGATTAGTACCATGTAATAGTAATATTAGCACTCTTTTTGAAGAATTGGTATTTAGTTAACAAATATCAAATTTATTATATAATTTATATATTTTAAAACAAATAAATAATTAAATTACTTGAGTTTAAAAATTAAATCAATAACTATAAAAAAATCAAATAAAAAATAAGTTTTGAAACAAAGTCAAAAGTGGGTCAGGTTGGATTTGACCCGATTTTGAAACCAAGTCAGACCTACTTCAGAAACCAAGTCAGGTTGAATTTGATCCAATTCTGAACCAGTTCAAAAAACATTCAAATCGGGTCAGACCTGACTTAGATCAAATTAAACTGGGTCGGGTCAAAATACTTGACCTATAAAACCAAGTTGGGTCGGGTCAGCACAAAAACTCGACCCGACCTGACCCATGCACACCCCTATAGGTAGGGGTGTGCTAAAAAACTGGTTCACTTGACCTACTCTTGATCTAACCTTGACCTAACCTATAAATACCTACTTTTTTGAACTAGTTTTAAATACTGATCCACTTTTATTTGGGTCAGTTTTAGACCTGACTTATTTTAATAATTGACCCATTGACCCAAAATTTGACCCATACCCATTATGTGAAAAAAAAGAAAAAGAAATCACAATTGCAGTTTTCGTTTTTAGGGTTCTCACTTCTCTCTTCTCTCTGTCGACATTCTTCCACTCCACCGAAGAGGATCAGCCACCGCAATTACAATTGCAGTTCAAGATATGCTTCTCAACTCTTCTTGTGCTCAATCCCGAGCTGATTGATTGATTTAAACCCATATGATATGATATAATATAATGGTCTAATATAGCAATCAAATATGCTAAAACCGACTCATTTAACACTACATAATTTGTATTAAAAAATAAGACTTATTGTTTAATAACTTAATTTCACACCACCACCTCCGGATTTTAGTAAAACAATGCTACAAATAAAAATTTAATCTTCTCTCTTCCAAAAGATAAAATAAAATTAATCTTCTCTTTGACAACTTGATCCTGTAATTGCTGTGGGTAATTACTTGATTTCAAGCATTTATTTCTTAAAGAGATCAAACCAATTTTGAAGCCTACTTTAACATAGTCTGCATGTCCCCCTCAGTGTACAAACGCATAGTGAATGGAAGCATACATTATACCTCTAGATGAGAGGAATTCTGAAAGTAGCGAGATAGAAAATACGGTAAAAATTGATCAGCTGATATTATACAAAAGAATTGATTGAATCGAATCAATTGATTTTTTATTCACAACCGTTTTAATCCAATCTACCAATACTGCTATTCACAACTGTATGAGATGATCGAATCAAAAGTTATGTGTATAAAAAACATTATAATACTTGTTATATAATTAGTTAATGAAAGTTACATAAATATAAGATTATATTAGTTAAAATCGGATCAGGTCGGATTTGATCCGATTTTGAAACCAAGTCAGACCCACTTCACAAACCAAGTCAGGTCAGATTCGATCAAATTCTGAACTAGTTTAAAAAATTCAATCTAGGTCAGACCTAATTTAGATCAAATTAAATCGGGTTGGATCAAAATACGTGACCTATAAAAATCAAGTTGGATCGAGTCGGCACAAAAAATTGACCCGACGTGACCCATGTACACCCCTACCTATGATAGAAGGATAATATATAGTCCATAACAGTAAAGGCAAAATGCATCGGATAAAAAAAAATAAAGAATGCAGCCAAAAGTAGAATCCTATTCTAAACCAAATTGGGGGGTAGAGAGACCCATACAGAAAAAAGCATTCCACTCCAGCCATCAGATCAAGGACTGTTTAAACAACAAAAATACATGAAGATTTTAGCTTTCTTGTTTTTTTTTTTTTTTTTTTGATAACATAGCTTTCTTGTTTTTACTGAAGAGTAGATGGGAACTTGGTCATCATGGAATTACTGATTACTGGCCAATTGGAGCTTTCATATTATGAGATTCAATATATGTTAATGCCTAGCTGGTTACTTTCAACAAAAAAATGGAAGATGTAAAAACAAATAGTTAACTAATAAAACATGAAATGCAGCTCCAAAGCTGGAGAGGTGACAATCTGGTTACGGGGCTCCCTTTGCAAGAGCATCTGATACAGGTTGTGATCTCCCACGCTCAACGTACAATTCAGATGCCCTTCGATATAAGTCCCCAACTTCTCTCCAGTTGCTTAGTTCCTTTGACATAGCAGCAGCAGATTCCATGTGCTTACCTGCATCCCAAGGTCTGGTTTATTTGTCAAGGATAAATAAAGAGAGATGGTTTAACACATGGAACATGATAACATTAACACAACAACAACAACAACAACAACAACAACAACAACAACAGCTACCCAATATGATCATTTATTTATTCTCTTTAGTTGAAGAAGATGAAGAAGAAGACTACTACTACTACTACTACTACAAAAAAAGGTAAGGATACGAAGAAAGCATCTCTTGTCCTTTTGAAGCCTTCTCAAATGCTCCTTTTGCTCTCTCGTAGTCCTTGGCAACTCTAAACCCATTAGCTACAGAAAATAAGAGCTTTATAGATTTATCCACATGATTTTTTTCTCTTAATAAAACTTTCATTTTGATACACTAGCATGTAAATTATTTGCATATACAACCAAGAATTTAACAATGCATGAATATTTTACCAGCTTGCTCATAAAGAGCAGTAGCACTTCTCCAATCTGCACTCCATCTTGTGAGGCTGAGCGTTGTTCTGAAGCGTGAAGGATACTAAAGATAAATATAATTCATAAGAAGAGAAACAATAAAAATACTATATCCTTGAACAGACAAGTTATCAGATTTGTTTATCAACTTGTGGGGATCAGAGCTCGCCATTGTTCTACGTGACGCCTATCAACTATGAAGGACGGATCCGCTATGGGATCAGAAATTCAGAATACATACCAAATGTGGAAATTCCAAAAAATATTTTATTACATATAAAATTGATATAAAATTAACATAATAAAATAATTTTAAATCAAAATAAAGATATCAATGTTGTAAAATTCTGCATTAATGGTGGCATAATTTTAAATCAGAATACATACCCAAAGGAGTTTTTTGAATTTTTCTCTAAAAATATATATTTTACTCTGTCGTTCACAATAATATTTTATTTTTATGCTTTGTTTAATTCCTGTTCTCTGTTCTGCAAAACAGTTTCTTAATTTTAAAAACAAAAAAATTAAAAAACTTATTTGGCATGAATTTTTTGTATTTGTTGTTCTAAAAACAACATCTGTCCTTTAGTTTTTAAAACAAAAAATAGAGAACACCTATTACTTATTTTTGTTCTCTTTTCCTACTCTTACTCTTAAAAGTGACAAAAACACGGAGAAACATTTTATTAATAGCATTCTAGTAATTATAATCAAACAGATTTGTTTTCTTCTTTTTTCTACAAAACAACTTTTATAAGTTGTTTTATAAAATAGTTTTAAAAACAAAAACAAAAAACAAAAACACATTCTTATGTTCAGCCATTACTGATAAAAACACATTCTTATCTTCTGCCGCCGATTACAAACCTAATATACAAAGAGAGAGAGACAGAGAGAATATGGCGGCGCCGCTCCCTGAATATCCATATTTGTTTTCAAACCATGGTCCTTTATTTTGTGTTGGTTGGCATCCCGACCCGTTGTACCGAGGGGATTGGGAGAGAGAGGGGCTGGCCCGGGGGACACCGGCTCTTTGTGGGCGGTTATGGAGGTTCTAGCACAATTTGGCGCAATGGTGTGTTCATTGCCCTGCCCTAAGTTGACGTCGATTCCAATCCTCTTTCCTACGCACGGGTATGATAGCAATTGATTTAATAATTTTTTTATTGTTAATCTAAGTTTGCATTAGAGAAAGATGGGGTTCTTGTGTTTCTAATGCTTTACATTATCTATATTATAGTCGGGTCTGCGTCTATCTATCGATGAGCAGCCTCATAGAGCGGCAGTTCACCCCAAAGGAGATGGAATTGTTTGTTCTATGAGCATGGGATGCAGGTCTGTTGCTTCTCATCTCTCCTTTGTTTACATCCATTGTTGTTGGGTAAGTTAGATTCCTAATTCTCAAATCCATAAAAAAGTTTTAATTACTGAGAATTTAAGATATTGCTTACAAGTATTATTATTTTACCTTAATTAAGAGGAGGGTTGAATCAAGGTCCAAGAATCAATGCTAGTCTATTTTTATTCTCTTGCATATATAGCTCCTTGCTCACGTTCACCATATATGTCTCAGCACTATTTTCTGTTTGTATTTAATTTGGGGCCTTATGTGGCTTTGGGTCACAACAGCCATAGTCACACAAATGGCCTCCGGTGGCACAGGTTATTGTTGTACTTCCTTTTGAAGAGCTTCTTGATTCCTACAGGGTCACCAAGGGCATGCATGTCACGTGTCATTGGCAAACAAACACCTTTTTCTTTTGCCATTGTGTTTACCATTTTCAGCAACTTCCATGACACCTTAAATATGCCTTCTCCTCTGCATATGCATTTCAAGATTTTGGGTGAGAGAGACCCAAGCACTCACTTTTGAACTATATATGCCAATCAATCTCACAACTCTTCAATTCCCGAACCAGCAATGAAGGAACATAACTTTTTAAAAATCATATCAGCATGAAGGATTTAACGAAAGTGTTGAGATATATATGGTGAACGTGAGCAAGGAGCTATATATGCAAGAGAATAAAAATAGACTATCATTGATTCCTTGGCTTGGACCTTGATTCAACCCTCCTCTTAATTAAAGTAAAATAATAATACTTCTAAGCATTATCTTAATTTCTCAGTAATTAAAACTTTTTTATGGATTTGGTAAATGAGAATCTAACTTACCCAAAAACAATGGATGTAAACAAAAGAGAGATGAGAAGCAACAGACCTGCATCCCATACTCATCAAACAAACAATTCCATTTCCTTTCTATGAGTCTGCTCATCAATAGATAGACACAGACTTGGCTGTAATATAGATAACGTAAAGCATTAGAAACACAAGAACCCCATCTTTCTCTAATGCAAACTTAGATTAACAACAAAAAAATCACTAAATCAATTGTTATCATACATGTGCGTAAAAAAGAGGATTGGAATCAACATATGGCAGGGTAATAACCACAACATTGCGCCAAATTGTGCTAAAACCTCCACCACCGCCCACGAAGAGCAGGTGTCCGCCGGGGGTCAGCCCCTCTCTCTCCCAATTCCCTCGATACAACTGGTCGGGATGCCAACCAACACAAAACAAAGGACCCTGGTATGAAAACAAATATGGATATTCAGGGAGCACCGCCATATTCTCTCTGTCTCTCTCTTTGTATATTAGATTTGTAATCAGCGGCGGAAGATAAGAATGTGTTTTTATCAGTGGCTGAACATAATAATGTGTTTTTTATTTTTCAAAACTATTTATTAAAACAACTTATAAAAGTTGTTTTGTAGAAAAAAGAAGAAATATAATCTGTTTGATTATATCTACTAGAATGCCATTAATAAAATTTTCCTAACAAACTAATTAATTCAATCACTTCAGGCCCATCAGAAACGTTTTGTCATTCAACAAAATTTTGACCATTAATGTTCAAGGTTAACTAAATCAACAGACTGATAGGCTAAAAGGACCACACCAAATATTTTGAGTTCTGCAAAATAATTATAGATCAGTAAACTAAGTAAGAACATGTTATAGAGTTCTCATGTCAACAAATCATGAAATGTACACATACCATATTTCTTCCCTTCAACTATGGTTACCCTCACTGTTGAATCCATGGATACAGAAGCCAAGGCCCCGAATACAGAAGTCATATCTATGACTAACTACCTTCAAACAGGTCATAGGACAACAAATTTTTAATAAAGGGCAAACCCCTATGCACAAGGCTCCCCAACTTGCAAGGGTAAGGGTGGGGTTGATTTTAAGCAAATGTACCTTTATATTTTTTGCAAAAAGATTATTTTTTGCAAGGGTAGGGGTGGTGAACGTGAGCAAGGAGCTATATATGCAAGAGAATAAAAATAGACTAGCATTGATTCCTTGGCTTGGACCTTGATTCAACCCTCCTCTTAATTAAGGTAAAATAATAATACTTCTACGCAATATCTTAAATTCTCAGTAATTAAAACTTTTTTATGAATTTGGTAAATGGAAAACTAACTTACCCGACAACAATGGATGTAAACAAAAGAGAGATGAGAAGCAACAGACCTGCATCCCATGCTCATCGAACAAACAATTCCATTTCCTTTCTATGAGGCTGCTCATCAATAGAAAGACACAGACTCGGCTGTAATATAGATAATGTAAAGCATTAGAAACAAGAGAACCACATATTTCTCTAATGCAAACTTAGATTAACAACAAAATAATCACTAAATCAATTGTTATCATACATGTGCGTAAGAGAGAGGATTGGAATCAACGTATGACAGGGCAATAAACATAGCATTGCGCCAAATTGTGCTAAAATCTCCACAACTGCCCACGAAGAGTAGGTGTCCGCCGGGGGTCAGCCCCTCTTCCTCCCAATTTCCTCGATACAACTGGTCGGGATGCCAACCAACACAAAACAAAGGACCATGGTATGAAAACAAATATGGATATTTAGGGATCACCGCCATATTCTCTCTGTCTCTCTCTTTCTATGTTAGATTTGTAATCAGCGACGGAAGATAAGAATGTGTTTTTATCCGTGGCTGAACACAATAATGTGTTTTTTTTTTAAACTATTTTATAAAACAACTTATAAAAGTTGTTTTGTAGAAAAAAGAAGAAAAATAATCTGTTTGATTATAACTACTAGAATGCCATTAATAAAATTTTCCTAACAAACTAATTAATTCAATCACTTCAGGCCCATCAAAATGTTTTGTCATTCAACAAAATTTCGGCCACAAAATTTAGGCCAGCAATGTTCTAGGTTAACTAAATTAACAGACTGATAGGCTAAAAGGACCACACCAAATATTTTGAGTTCTGCAAAACAATTATAGATCAGTAAACTAAGTAAGAACATGTTATAGAGTTGTCATGTCAACAAATCATGAAATGTGCATATATCATATTTCTTCCTTTCAATTATGGTTACCCTCACTGTTAAATCCATGGATACAGAAGCCAAGGCCCTGAATACAGAAGCCATATCTATGACTAACTACCTTCAAACAGGGCATAAGACAAACAAATTTCTAATAAAGGGCAAACCCAAATGCACAAGGCTCCTCAACTTGCAAGGGTAGGGGTGGGGTTGATTTTAAGCAACTTTACCCTTATATTTTTTTGCTAAAAGATTATTTTTTGCAAAAAGATTATTCTTTGCAAGGGTAGGGGTGGTGAACGTGAGCAAGGAGCTATATATGCAAGGGAATAAAAATAGACTAACATTGATTCCTTGGCTTGGACCTTAATTCAACCCTCCTTTTAATTAAGGTAAAATAATAATACTTGTAAGCAATATCTTAAATTCTCAGTAATTACAACTTTTTTATGGATTTGATAATTGGGAATCTACCTACCCAACAATAATGGATGTAAACAAATACCTGCATCTCATGCTCATCGAACAAACAATTCCATCTCTTTTGGGGTGAACTGCCGCTCTATGAGGCTGCTCATCAATAGATAGACGCAGAACCGGCTGTAATATAGATAATGTAAAGCATTAGAAACACAAGAATCACATCTTTCTCTAATGCAAACTTAGATTAACAACAAAAAAATTACTAAATCAATTGCTATCATACCCGTGCGTAAGAGAGAGGATTTGAATCACCGTATGGCAGGGCAATAATCACAGTATTGTGCCAAATTGTGCTAAAACCTCCACAACCGCCCACGAAGAGCAGGTGTCCGCCGGGGGCCAGCCTCTCTCTCTCCCAATCCCCTCGATACAACTGGTCGGGATGCCAACCAACACAAAACAAAGGACCATGGTATGAAAATAAATATGGATATTCAGGGATCGCCGCCATATTCTCTCTGTCTCTCTCTTTGTGTATTAGGTTTGCAATCAGCGGCGGATGATAAGAATGTGTCTTTATCAGTGGCTGGACATAATAATGTGCTTTTTTCTTTCTTTTTTTAAATTGTTTTAGAAAACAACTTACAAAAGTTGTTTTGTAGAAAAAAGAAGAAAAATAATCTGGTTGATTATAATTACTAGAATGCCATTAATAAAATTTTCCTGACAATCTAATTAATTCAATCACTTCAGGCCCATCAGAAATGTTTTGTTACTCAACAAAATTTTGGCCACAAAATTTCAGCCACAAGATTTCAACCAGTAATGTTCCAGGTTAACTAAATCAACAGACTGATAGGCTAAAAAGACCACACCAAATATTTTGAGTTCTGCAAAACAATTATAGATCATTAAACTAAATAAGAACATGTTATAGAGTTGTCATGTCAACAAATCATGAAATATGCACATATCATATATCTTCCCTTCAATTATTGTTACCCTCACTGTTGAATCCATGGATACAGAAACCAATGCCCTGAATACAGAAGCCATATCTATGACTAACTACCTTCAAACAGGGCATAAGACAACAAATTTCTAATAAAGGGCAAACCCCAATGCACAAGGCTCCCCAACTTGCAAGGGTAGGGGTGGGGTTGATTTTAATGAACATAATAATGTGTTTTTATTTAAACTATTTTATAAAACAACTTATAAAATTTGTTTTGTAGAAAAAAGAAGAAAAATAATCTGTTTGATTATAATTACTAGAATGCCATTAATAAAATTTTCTTAACAAACTAATTAATTCAATCACTTCAAGCCCATCAGAAACGTTTTGTCATTCAACAAGATTTTGGCCACAAAATTTCGACCAATAATGTTCCAGGTTAACTAAATCAACAGACTGATAGGCTAAAAGGACCACACCAAATATTATGAGTTCTGCAAAATAATTATAGATCAGTAAACTAAGTAAGAACATTATAGAATTGTCATGTCAACAAATCATGAAATGTGCAAATACCATATTTCTTCCCTTCAATTATTGTTACCTTCACTGTTGAATCCATGGATACAAAAGCCAATGCCCTGAATACAGAAGTCATATCTATGACTAACTACCTTCTAACAGGGCATAAGACAACAAATTTCTAATAAAGGGCAAACCTCAATCCACAAAGTCTCCCCAACTTGCAAGAGTAGGGGTGAGGTTGATTTTAAGCAACTTTACCCTTATATTTTTTGCAAAAAGATTATTTTTGCAAGGGTAGGGGTGGTGAACGTGAGCAAGGAGCTATATATGCAAGAGAATAAAAATAGACTAGCATTGATTCCTTGGCTTGGACCTTGATTCAACCCTCCACTTAATTAAGGTAAAATAATAATACTTCTACGCAATATCTTAAATTCTCAGTAATTAAAACTTTTTTATGGATTTGGTAATTGGGAATCTACTTACCCAACAACAATGGATGTAAACAAAGGAGAGATGAGAAGCAACATACCTGCATCCCATGCTTGTCGAACAGACAATTCCATCTCCTTTGGGGTGAACTGCTGCTCTATGAGGCTGCTCATCAATAGATAGACGCAGACCCGACTGTACTATAGATAATGTAAAGCATTAGAAACACAAGAACCACATCTTTCTCTAATGCAAACTTAGATTAACAACAAAAAAATTACTAAATCAATTGCTATCATACCCGTGCGTAAGAGAGAGGATTGGAATCACCGTATAGCAGGGCAATAAACACAGCATTGCGCCAAATTATGCTAAAACCTCCACAGCCGCCCACGAAGAGCAGGTGTCCGCCGGGGGCCAGCCTTTCTCTCTCCCAATCCCCTCGATACAACTTGTCGGGATGCCAACCAACACAAAACAAAGGACCATGGTATGAAAATAAATATGGATATTCAGGGAGCGCCGCCATATTCTCTCTCTCTCTCTCTCTCTCTCTCTCTCTCTCTTTGTATATTAGGTTTGGAATCAGCGGCGGAAGATACGAATGTGTCTTTATCAGTGGCTGAACATAATAATGTGTTTTGTTTTTTTTTTAAACTGTTTTATAAAACAACTTATAAAAGTTGTTTTGTAGAAAAAAGAAGAAAAATAATCTGTTTGATTATAATTACTAGAATGCCATTAATAAAATATTTCTCCGTGTTTCTGTCACTTTTAGGGGGCATTTGTTAGCCGGATTAATTAAATTATATATAAATATATCTTCAATTTTAATAAGCAATTGAAGATATATTTAATTTAAATTAAAGAGCCTTATCACTATTTTAATTTTTAAACAATAAAAGCACGAACATACACATGATATTTTTTAGAAAGACATATTTTATTAGTTTACGTATTTTACATTATATCTCAACCAATTTATTTATAAATAACAATTTTCATACGAAAACAAAATAGTTATTAAAATATGATAATCCTGCTTCAAATTTTTCAATTTAACTACCAAAGAAGAAAACTTAGTTGAGGCATGCATGGATTTCATAATTGTAACTAATCAACAAAAGCAAAAGATTCCAAAAACATGCAATTTAGAATGCAATGAGAGAACACTTTTTGCACACTATTGCTATGCCACCGAACCATAATGTGTCCACTTTCTTCGAGGCACGGGCAAAAAAAGCATTACTTTAAATATTTGAATATTGGTTGAAGGTGAGTGAATTTATAGTGGTCCGGGACCACAAAGTATTGGATGAGATTGAGGTGAGAGAAAGAGAGAAAAAGTTGAGGAGAGAGAAGTGAAAAAGAAAAAAATAAATAAATAATACATGTGTCAATTTTTGAATAAAAGGACTACGGTGGTCTGAGAGCATATTAAAAAATTAAGTTGAAGGCAATGTGTGGACAAAGCTCAAGCTTCAACCTTCCATTAGTTTCTTACATGCCCCCACTGAGTGCTTCCCTTTATAAATACTATATTTATATTTAGATTTGGTATAGGAATATTCCATCTTTAATATACACATTTATATAGTAGGGAGGGATACAATAAGGAAACACTATCGCATTTATAACTAATCTTTTTTAATTTAATTATAATTTTCATATATTATATGAAGGGAATAAAGGTGAATAAATTATTATTTTATTATTTCAGAAGATTGTATTTTTTATATTCATATAATTATTCATCATATATTTATTATTTTAAAAAATAAAATAAAATACAAAATATTTAAGTGAGTAATAATTACATTATAATATAATATATAAATAAAATTAGTAAAATTTTACATGACATCTAAAAACATATATTAATTTGTAGTTTAAAGTCATTACAAAAACAAAAAAAATGAATGCCATCTTAATAAGTTTCTAACACTAATTAAAAAAATATTTAATGTAGCTTATTAAATATTTTCACTAATGAAATAAAAAATTAATTAATAACTTACTCTTGATTTTTGAAATCAATTAATCTTGAAGGCAGAGAAGCTATCAAGGAGAAGAGAAGTGTCCAATGTTATTTTGGATTTTACTGTAAGAACTGCAACCACCTATACTCCACAATTTCCACAATTTTGGGTCTGCCACAGGGAGCTTGGTTTCAAACAGGTGGATTTGAAACTGCTGGAGAAGGAATCACTATTGGGTTTATTTTATAGACACTGGCATTGATCCTACACACCCTAGTTTTGATGATGATAAATCTGAACACCCATTCCCCGATCCTGCTAAGTTTTCTGGCATCTGTGAGGTTACTCGAGATTTTCCATCTGGTTCTTGCAATAGGAAGCTTATTGGGGCCCGTCATTTTGCAGCATATGCGATAACCAGAGGAATATTTAATTTAACTCAGGACTATGATTCTCCCTTTGATGCTGATGGCCATGGCACGTAAGTATTTAGCATTTCTAAATACTTAATGCTGATGCTGATATTCTCTCTTTGATGCTGATGCTTAATGGGTAATACTTGTCAACCATAATTGGCCACTCTTAGTCCATTCTTCCCCATTTTGTCCATTTTCTATTTGGATGGACAATGATGATATCAATCAATCTGCCTTTCTGTGATTTCATTGTCTTTTTTAAGTTTTCTTTTCTCTAATTGAACGTTGATGAAACATTTTACCAAAAATTACTAAAATATAATTGTTATCTAAAAAATGATTTCATCTTATTAATCAGATTTCTTAGCTAATTAATTTCTCTTAAGCATGGCAAAATCCTATTTTCTTATTTTATTAGTGTGGGTTATTATATCAGTGATTTAAATGGTAGCAAATTTGATGTCAGGAGATGAGATAAATGTGTTTAATTTTCTTATTTTGGCCTTCATTGTTCTTCAACTCCAAAACTCAGTTATGAAGATGACGCGAAATAGTCTTATTATGATAATACCAAGTAATACAGTCCCCATCTGTGATCCTGCGACCTTTAGACTTGCGACCTTTAGACTTCTGATACCATGCATCTTTTGTTGAGAGAAGGCATCATCAAGCTCAACTTAGAGCTTTCTGTTTAGTTCTTCCAAGAAAGGGTTGCTAAAGATCTCTTGGCATTGTTGAATCCCAACTATTTTAGCCTATAAAACATTTTTTTTGTTAGAAAATATTTCTAAATGTATGCTTATTACAATCCGTCAAGGCGGGGATTAAGTTTTACAAGTTGTCTATCACCCTTACCATTCTTAGGCTAGAGTGATTGAAGGAAGGTTTGGAATTAGGCATGCATTTGCCAGGTCGCCAAGAAGTGAAATGACCTGTTCTATGCAAAAGACTGATGACCATCTAAGAAAATTCACAAGGGACAATGATCAAAATATAATCTTAGCAGGTTGTGAACTGTAGCCTCCTCGAACATTGTGTTCCATTCAACATTAGCACAAGCTCAATCCAGACATTTGTAAATACTCTGCTTTGGTTCCTTTTATTTTTCCAAAAAACTATATTGCCCCGGTGGTGTATATGCGTGGATCGAATTTTCTGTTAGAGGATATCCTACAATTTATTTTTAATTATGTATTTTCGGGAATATATAGTTATAATATTAAATTTATTTTTTTAATTATATATTTTTGGAAATATATAGTACCATTCCTACGATATGATTCTTATATTTCCAATATATATAGGGAAATAGTAGTCTCATATTGTAGGAGACTTTTATCTTATGTCATAGACACTTCGATCATTATGCTGTTACTTTCTCTCTCTCTCTTTTTTTTAGTAGTGGATCCCACCACTTTGTGTCTTAACATAGATATGCTCTCTCCTACAACATGAGAGTAGACAATATATATATATATATATATATATATATATATATATATATATAACAAAATTATCTAAAATTATTATAGAATAAACAAAGTTTAAATAGTTTAGATGAACGAGCACAGATATGCTTTTATTATTTTATTATTATATAGGAAAGCATGCAAGAAAATCCAGTGAAGATATGATTGTAATTATTTGGCAAAGCAAAGGACAAAGGTTATAAAGCCTAGTACGATGTGGAAGACTAGGAGCTAGGAGGGAAGGCCAACGTGTACAACAAGCATGACTCAGCAAGCAAAGAAAATGTGTTATTTTGTTCTGTGATTGTTAGTTGGTTGGTTTTACTTCTTTCCGTTAATACTGTGTGTTTTGTTGCGGCTTCATCTTTTAAATTAAGAACCACCTAGATTATTCGGTACAACTCTGGGTATAATACTATTTTTATATAACATAATAATAATGACAATGAAGTTAGGCAAAAAAAAAATTAAAATATTACTATTTTAATAAATAATTATGAATATATAGCTGTTTTGAAATTATTTACGGATTTATTGCACTCATTCATGCCCAAATTAGGCGGAACTGTTCATGCCTAAGTTAGGCGTGACTCCCAAGGCATTCACGCCTAAATTAGGCGTGACCTCGTCTGGTATTGACACGTGACACAAAAAATTAATAGTTTAACCGTAAAACTTTATAAGGCCATAACTTTTGACTCGGGTATCCGATTGAGGTAATTCTTTTTTTTATTCCACATAACTTTTCGAGATTTACGCAATGACATCTCATTTGATATATTTTATCTCTCACAAACACAATTCAAATTTGCAACAATGATACTATAAAGATGGCACCAAAGTGGATTAACTCATCTATAAATAAGATGACACCAAATTTAGTATTAAATACAAAACGCAATCAGCTCCTATTAAATACCAAACACAATCAACTCCAATAACATTAAATTGAAAATTCAAATAACCTCCAGCAAATTATTTGAATTGGTGATAATCTATAACCAATTCATAAAATTACAACGCAATCAGCTCCTATTAAATACAAAACACAATCAACTCCTATTAAAAACAAAATGCAATCAACTTATTGGAGGTTATTTGAATTTTGAATTTAATGTTATAGTACCATTATTGGGCGTGAATGAGTGCAATATATTCGTAATTAAGTTCAAAACGGTAACTTATTCTTAATTATTTATTAAAAAAGCAATATTTTAATTGTTTTGCCTCTACCAAGTGTTTGAAAAAAATAGTGTACAAGGTTATTTATTTAATTATTAAAATATATACAAATTTATATAATATTCTACCAAGTGTTTAGAATATTCATTTAATTATTTTCTGTATTAATACAGATTTTTCATATTAATTTTTGAGTTTAAATCACAAATTAAATCTTTATTTTTTTTCTTATTAATAATAATTTTTTAATTTTTTTTGGTAATACAATTATTGTAAATTTAAATTGTGTTTGTGAGAGATAAAATATATCAAATGAGATGTCATTGTGTAGATCTCGAAAAGTTATGTGGAATAAAAAAAGAATTACCTCATTCGGATACCCGAGTCAAAAATTATGACTTTCCAAAGTTTTACAGTTCGTAAGTTGACTTTTTTTGCCACGTGTCAACACCAGATGATTCACGCCTAAATTAGGCGTGAATGCCTTGGGAGTCAGGCCTAATTTGGGCGTGAATAGTCACACCTAATTTGGGCGTGAAAGAGTGCAATAGATCCGTAGATAGTTTCGAAACAGCTATGTATTCATAATTATTTATTAAAATAGTAGTATTTTAATTTTTTTGCAAATAATGTTATGAATGTGTGTGATGTTAATTTTGTGAGTTATAATTGTTTTATATCTACTATTAATAATGGTTAATATTAAAAATAATAAATATAATTATTTAATATGAACGATGATTACTCATATCTGATGCGAGATTCTTTATATATCAAAAAAATATAATTTAAATTAAAAAATTTCCCATTCAAATTTTCAGCACAACGTCCTGATAAAATTATCTCCTTATTTACTCAAAGATACAATAAGATATGATTTTTCTTATTTAAGGAAACAAATCATTATTATATGGAATTAAAATTTTTGTAGTGTACGTATTACTGTTGGATTTTTACCTGGGACCTCGTATCCAATCTCATTATTTCAAATAATTATCAATTTAATTTGTTTCCCATTCCACCTGTCAACATATATTATATAATTTTTATTTTTATTTTTTTTGCCGAGTTTATTCTCTTGTTTCTATTTTTATATGCCTAATCAAATATTTGATTTTGGGCATTAGAATCCAAGATTTTGTACGATTTTACAAATTTTTGGGCTTTGATAAATTGATTGGTCCATACACGGATACAATATATATGTATATGTCCATTCAATTGAATTTACTCTTGGGTTTTCTTTGCTGTGTTGATTTGTATAGGAATTCCGTGGTTAATTCTTTTGTATGCAACTGATTGAGTCTCTTGAGAACGTGGTAAGTAACAAAACTATTTTCCAAGAGCTTTGCTAAATTGAGTACGCTTGTGTTCTGCATTTGTTGTTTGTCTTTAGCAGTTTTTAAGGTTTCTTTGGGGGTCCGTTAGTTTGGTAATTGAGAAGTGAAAAAAACTATTTGGATTGTGTCCTTGGGTTAATTGGTACTCTAATGAGTATAGTTACAATGGTCTCTGTTTTTGTGCAGGCATAGTAGCTAATTCAATTGGGTTTAACCATCATTCTGCATTAAATGGAACACTTCAAATTGGCTGCAGAATCTCACGCCAATGAGGTTGGTTTTTTTTTTTTTTTTTTTTTTTTTTTTTTAACCGTAGCAATGTGTATGTGCTGCTCCTCTGTTTAGAATTTTCTCTCCTCTGTTTTTATGGATCCCAACCAATTGCAGATCTTATCCTTTGTTTATGGAATTTGAAAATTCTTGCTATTTTTGTGTATCTTTTCCTTTTTTATTTGTTGTGTCTTTTCTCATTCTGCTTAAGACACTGGGATTGTGATTGTGCTGTCGCTTGTGAGAGTGTTCTTCAGAAGGATGATGTTAATTCACCCAAGAATTGTAAACCCTTAATTTTTATTTTTATTTACACTGTAGCATGTCCTTTATATGTCATATGGTTTCTTTTTTTCTTGGCGTTTGGAAAGATTGGAAACTCTCGCCTAGATGGTGGCGGCTAGTGCTGCCTTCGTTTAGCTTTTTGGAATAACCTACATCTGGCATTGGGATCGCCTAATCCTTTGGTCACCCCCCCTTTTCTACAGAATTACATTATTTGGTTTCAAGAGCATTGCATGCATTTGAAAATATTAATCCAATGTACTATACTACCTTGTTAAAACTTAGAATAAAAGGTAGCATTTTTTTCCTTTTACTTTGAACTAGAAAAATGCAATTTGCTTAAATTTAGTGAATCCTTCAGTAACTGGTTGAATTGTTTTGTAATAAACTATGAAGCAAGTAACCAGAATGATTCCAAAGTGTTAAGTATGAAAACTTCTTTGGTTTTACATTCCATGTAGAATTTTTTCCCTACATGATTGCATCCTGTAATCTTTTAATTCTGAGGGACATCCCCAAGCTTGCAGCTATGATGAGCCAATACTGCTACTATTCCATTCTTTGATATTTGACTTTGGAAATTTATTTAGGGAAACTTATTCAAATAAGAGGTCCTTCTTGCCGCTTCAATCAAATTTGATATCTGTCTGATGGTATAAACTGCTGATGCCCGACCAGTATAAGAAAATAAAGGGCATTAAAGTTGCATAACTTGTTTTGGAAGATTAGATGGCCCCAAGTTCATGATCGAGTCACTATTCTGTCTTTACTAGAAACTCCAGAATTTGGCATATGATTTCTAGTTAATGTAGCATGAAAGCTTGACTATCTCAATTTTTTATAGCTTGTTATTCATAACATTGCAATTTAATGTTGAATTTTTTTTTGTGTGCATTTATACTTTTAATTAATTACATTTCAATCTCTTTGAAATCAAGCTGTTACAGTGTTTATATCAAATCGTTTTGATATATTGGGGCTGTAATAACATTAATGTTATACTTTGCTAGACTTTGTTGTTTATTCCATGCCTATTTTTATTGAGTCCACAAATTCAGCATTCTCACACGTGATATTTTGCAGGATAATCCTTCTAGGCACAAACCAAAAAAGGAAAATGCACTTGAATCTTCTGGCAGTCCACAAAAAAGAAAGGTATTCAGTATGTTCTACTGTGTTGAGAATGTGTCTTAGTATACTCAATGAAGTTAGTCAGTTACTAATTTCACTTTTTTTTAGACATATATCGTATAAATATCAATTTGGATATTCAGATGAAAAGAATGATTGAAAATTACATTGATTATATATATATATAAATATATTGTTGTCACTTTGCAGATAACAGCCAGATGGGATCCAGGAAATGCATGTCGGCATGTAATTGATGAAGCACCTGTGTTTTATCCTACTCCTGAGGTACTTCTAATTATCACTATCATAGTATTATAGCTTTTGCTGGTAGTAATAATATTGTGTTTTGAATTGGTTCTTTTTTTTATTTTTACTCTTATTATCAGGAGTTTGAAGACACACTTGGTTACATTGCTAAGATACGTCCTGAAGCTGAACCCCATGGCATATGTAGGATTGTCCCTCCAGTTTCCTGGGTTTTACCTTGTACTCACAAGGAGAAAGATTTATGGGAAAATGCTAAATTTCCCACCCATATTCAGCAAATTGACTTGCTTCAGAACAGGGAACCCATGAGAAAGAAAAGTAGGGGAAGGAAACCAAAACGGAGAAAGTACTCAAGGAAGGGTTCATTAAGGAAAACTGCAAATTCAGGCTCTGAAGCTAATGTTACTTCTGAACCTGGTGAGAAGTTTGGATTCCAATCAGGGTCAGACTTCACACTTAAAGACTTTCAGCAGCATGCTAATGTTTTTAAAGATTGCTACTTTGGGTTGAATGCTGTCAATGAAGATGGAAAAGTTAGTAAAAATAATCACAAGAGATGGGAGCCCTCTATGGAGGAAATTGAAGGTGAATTCTGGCGAATAGTTGAGGAACCAACCGATGAGGTTGAGGTACTAATTATGGTTTATTTTGATAATGTTATTCGTCTTTACTATCACATAATTAGGCAAGCAGTTTATGTGTTGCTCTGTGATTTTGTAGGTGTATTATGGAGCTGACGTGGACACTGGTGCACTTGGAAGTGGTTTTCCTAAGCCATCATCCTTAACTAAGAGTGATTCAGATCGGTATGCTATGTCTGGTTGGAATCTGAATAACTTTGCGCGACAGCCAGGTTCTGCATTATATTTTGAAGGAAGTGATATCTCCGGAGTTGTAGTTCCATGGATGTATGTTGGAATGTGCTTTTCAACATTTTGCTGGGTAAGTGGTGAGAATTACACTTTTGTAAGTTTAAATCTATGAATGATGCAAACTTTAAGGCATATTGATTTTCTATTTCCATCTCTTTCTGTCTCTGTCTGTAGAGTCGTAAAGTTATTTTCAAGAAAGTTGAGTTGAAAATTTTAACATATGTTTATTTTATAAATATTTTAATTTAATTAAAGGTTCAACGGTGAAAAATAAATAGCTTCCAACTGAATAATCAATAAGTTGTGGCTGATGTTTATAGAATCCCTAGTATGTTTAGCACGCCCAACGTTTTAGGTTCACTGCCTTATTTTGATTTGTTTGAATGTAAAACAAGTAAAAGAGTAACACCTTGTTCTCATTTCCTGCTCCTTCAACAGCATGTTGAGGATCATAACCTCTATTCGCTTAATTATCTGCACTGGGGTGAACCAAAAGTATGGTATGGAGTACCTGGAAGCCATGCTTCAGCATTGGAAGATGCAATGAAAAAGCACTTGCCTGATTTATTTGAAGAACAACCAAATCTGCTTAATGAATTGGTAAGATACTTGAAGTTGTACTTTCCTTATTGATTTCAGTTTTTTGGTTGCTTACTTTATTGCCTCCTTGTAGATATTTCATGGACACACAGATTCTAGTTAATGCAATTTCTTTGTTGGCAGTTTGCTAGGAACACTTAATGCACTTATTTAGGTTAATAAACTAAAATCATGATAACGTTTTGAATGTTCAAAATGTCACTGCATGTTTATTTAGTTAAAGGTGTGGCACTCTGATTAGTCTATGTAGAAAAATATAGGGAAGCTACAGTGTTAGGTATCAAAAGACAGAATTTTTTCGCAGTTATTCTCCCTGTTGGAGATATAAAACTATCTTGGGCCTCCACTCGACAAAATAAGCTTTTTGGAGATAATTTTGATATAGTATTTGAGCCTCTATGATCTAGTGATCAAAGAGTTTAAATCTTACCACCTTCATTCTTCATAATCAAATTAAATTTTAGCATTAGGTATGATTGACTCATACACTATCCACACTTCAAGCCCCAATAGTTCTTGGGTGAGTCAAAGTTCAGTTTAGAGTCTACCCAGCAAGATCCTATTGTGTCTAAGCATCATCTCAATGATTTGTTCCGTACTGAACATAAATTTTCAGCTCTATTATTTTTGCTGTAGTGCTCTTATGTAAGCTACTAACTTAGACAATAACGTATTTCGACGTGGTCATGTTTTGTATTAATATTCTCTAAATTCTTTTATTGTACATTTACGTATTGGTCACCTTTCTCTCATTATGTAGTGTCACTAGTGTGCTGAACTTTGACAATTATATTTCTACCATAGCAATCACACTATCTTACCTCCGAAACTCTCTAGCACATCTATTCAGCCCTCATGCATGTGTCAGTTATTTTAGTATTTTATGCGCAGTACATATAGTTTGGGATTCTAGTGGTTATGATTTAATCTTTGAGCAGGTGACTCTGTTATCTCCTTCAATTCTTAAATCTGAGGGAGTTCCTGTGTATCGCACCGTCCAGCATCCAGGGGAATTTGTCCTTACCTTTCCAAAGGCATACCACTGTGGCTTCAACTGCGGATTCAACTGTGCAGAGGCAGTGAATGTGGCTCCTGTTGATTGGTTTGTGCATGGCCAGGATGCTGCTGAGCTTTACAGTTTGCAGTGCCGTAAGACAACATTGTCCCATGACAAGGTTTTATTTGGGTCAGCTCAGGAAGCTGTACTAGCCCTTGTAGAGCTAACTCTCCATGGAAAAGAAAATCTAAAATATTCAAAATGGAGAAGTGTTTGTGGGAAAGATGGAGTTCTTACCAATGCAGTTAAGGTAATGATTCTTGCGTGCTTTCTCCTCCTTGATCTTAACCCCTTTCACATATTTGAAAGCTCCATAACATTTTGGATGGAATTTATTACTTTAGTTACCATGCAGATATCTGTTTCTTTTTTCTTTTTTAAATTTTTTTCTGTTACCCTTTTTTTGACAGACAAGGATAAAGATAGAAAAAGAAAGGCTTGACTGTCTTCCTACTAATTTAAAGATGCTGAAGATGGACAGTGACTTTGATTTGTCTGAGGAAAAAGAATGCTTCTCTTGCTTCTATGACTTGCATCTTTCTGCTGTAGGTTGCAGTTGCTCTCCTGGCAGATATTTTTGTCTTAAGCACTCAAATTTGCTTTGCTCATGTAAAAAGGACAAAATATATGTTCTACTTCGTTTTACTATGGATGAGCTAAGTACATTGGTCGAAGCATTGGAAGGAGAATCACATGCTATTGAAGTGTGGGCAAATAGAAACACCAGAATGGTTTCTGCTAATGCTGCAGATGATAGCATGTGTAGACAAGATGTGGAGAGCGCCATGTGCAAAACGAAGAGTCATGAAGGAAAAAGCTCAACTTCTTGTGCAGGAACTAATGAGAAGTCAAAATTAGGCCCCTCGGAGTCGCCTGCACCTATAGATTTTCCTAAGGACAATATGATCAACAAAATGATGACCGCGGACAACAAGCAGGGAGGTTCTTTGGATTTGAACCTTGATGTTGTTTCTGATGAACCTGAAAGTAGTTTGCTACGCATTGTTGATGGCCATCATAATAAGTGTGTTCAATGTGTGGATAAAGTCTGCTGTGCAGAGGCCAGAAAGGAAGGAGACGACATGGAACTTGGTGCTGGTGGTATCCAATCGGCCTCCAATACTGTCTTGGAGAAAGATTTTACGTCATCTTCAAGGGATGTTCGAAATTCTTGTAAACTTGATGGTTGTCAATTGTTTGGGCAAATGCTTTCAGGTTCAGGAGAGAAACTCAACAATGAATTTACAAGGAAAGTTGTAACCTCCTCCAATACAAGTATATCTTTGACAAACCAAAACTTTGGTATTTCTGTTGAGTATGTACGTTTGGGCTCTGTTTCGTATGGAAAGCTGTGGTGCAGTAAACAAGCAATATATCCAAAAGGTATGCTGCAGTAAGATCTTTTCTGGATTTAGATTATACCTTCAATTGTTTTTTGTGGGATTTTAAATTTTCTTTTTACTGTGTCAAAATTGCGAAGGATTCAAAAGTCGTGTTAAGTTCTTTAGCATTTTTGATCCAAGAAGCACCTGTAACTATGTTTCTGAAGTCATCGATGGAACATTTCTTGGGCCTATTTTCAAGGTATCATCATTCCTGACCCCTTGTTTCTGTTTTAAGTTTAAAATCATATTGGCAAGCTTCTGTATCTAGATATATCTTATTTCTGGTTTATAGCCAAAAATTTTGTTGGTTTTAATAGTCATGAAATCAATTATCTTCCAGCTCCATTGCCTTTGGAGTTCATTTTTGTGCTGTCGTTTTCTTATTAGAATATTGAAGTTGGCCATTCAACACATAAAGGCAGAGTGTAGGTATCAGATTAAAGTTCAAATTTCCGAACATTAGCAGTCTTGTGGTCATAACTGGTCTTAAGTCAAATTGAGGATCATGTATGCTTAATTGACAGCAGAAATTTATAGTCATCTTTGTCCTAGAAAGAAAGTGATAATTTCTTTTACAGCTATAAAACTCATTAATGGTACTAGAAAATACTGATTTCTTGCTAAACTCGTTTTTAATTTTATGATTCGGAGTTTGTATTTATTTGCATGGACACGTTTTACACAAAAGGCAGCTTGGTGCTATGAATCTCCCAGTATAAAAATGTTTCATGATTGAAGTATATTTCTTTCTCATTCAGTAAAATATATTTCAGGTTTACATGGAAGAATATCCAAGTGACGCTTTCACAGACACGTCAGCAGATAAGTGTTGGGAAAGAGTTAGTGAGACTCTAAATGATGAAATCAAGAGGCGAAGGAGTCTAGTTGGAAAAGAACTTCCTCACTTGGAACTTCTGCAAAACATTAACGGCCATAAAATGTTTGGATTCCTTTCTCCACTCATTATTCAGGTAATGCAAACTTATTAATCTTTGAGATATTCACTCCCTTGTTTAGCTAAAACTAATACCAGTGGTGTTTATCTTTTCTAATGTAGAATTATTATGTTCTAACAATCTAACTTGTGATATTTAATTTTAATCCATTGTGACAAACTTTTTAAGGCCATTGAAGCTCAAGATCCCAGTCATCAATGCAAAGAGTACTGGAATAACAAAGAAGTGCTCCCTGAATCCTCAGGCATTGTTGCCATTGATGAGTGTAAGTTAACTCATGGTACAAGTAACTCTCTAGGTGATGTCAAGACCAAACTTTCTGGTGTAAATTTAAAAAGGAAGAAGCAATATAACATAAGAGGAAGTGTAGATTTAAAAAGGAAGAAGCAAGATAACATAGGAAGAAGTTATCATTCGTTTGAGAAATGAAACTGGTGCTACATGGATTTTTGAAAAAGGCAAGTCCTGATGAGTCAAGTGCAGATAACATAGGAGGCAAGACCAAACTTTCTGGTGTAAATTTAAAAAGGAAGAAGCAAGATAACATAAGAGGAAGTGTAGATTTAAAATGGAAGAAGCAAGATAACATAGGAGGAAGTTATCATTCGTTTGAAGAAATGAAACTGGTTAAGTGCAATGCATAAGTTATTCAGCTCTGATGCACAACTCACTCAGTGGAGAGTGGCATTTGTAACGCTGGTCGAGGAAATCCAGAAAGCTTGTGCATAAAAACAAGAATAAGATCTCAATTTTATTTCACTCTGGATGATTACATATATGTATATTTTTTTATATAGTTTGGACTTTGGATGGTTATATTTCAATTCAGTCGTTAGTTAGGTCCATTATATCAGAGATAGATTAAACTGAAGAGGATGCTGGGTGAAGCCATGATGCAATTTTGATACTAGCCCAAGTGTCACTGACCTGGTTAGAGATGAATAACATTGATCCACTGTTGGTGCTAATGTCATTGCCCCATTTAAACTTTCCTTAAGAATTTATATTTGCTTTTTAAGGTTTAAATTGTAGATTTGATAAGATGTAAGTTTTACATCTTTCATGCTTAGTGATCTCCGTACTTCTTTTTTATTCTTTAAAACTGTTTTATAATATGAATTTTGAAAACGGATTTTCACAAAATAAAATAAAATTTATGAATAAATTTTTTGAGAACATTTATAAATTATTCTTCAATTTTAGTTTTAAAAACTAAAAAATCAGTTATCGTTCTGAGAGTAATTTTTACACAATAACTCTATTCAAATAATTTTAGTTTTAATTTTTTTTCTTCTAAAAATTGAAAAATTGTTTTTAGCAATAAAATTAAAAAGGCCCGATTTGCTAATGATAAGATTACAAAGAATATAATAAGAATTTGAAATTTAGAGTAGTTCAGTGCCAGGGGCGGTATAATAGCTCTAACCTAATTAATTAACAAATTACATGTAATTAAATAATTAAGCATGTTTTAGTGAGTAAAATTAAGTATAAGGCTTAATGAAATGAATCTGAGTCACTTTGGATTTAAAATGTGTACTCAGTGAAAATTAAGGGGTATAAATGGGTACTGGCAAAAGTGCCCAAAATATAAAAATATAAATATAAATATTCCTAGAAAAATATTCCAGACTTTTGGATAAAGTTTGGTAATTAATGGAGTTGAATAGATAGACAAACCAATACCCGCTTAAAGTCACTTAACCTATGTTAAGTGACTAAAGAACAAAGAAAATCCCATTTCCCCCCCATTGCCCGTCGACAGCAAACAGAAGAAGGAGAAGGAGAAGAAAGGGAGAGAAGAAGAAGAGAGAGAGGAGGGAGGAAACCTTGATGGTTTTGGGTGATTCAAAAGCCTAAATCGCTTAGAATCTCGCCCTCTTTCATAATCCAAGCTTTGTTCTTAGTGGGGAGCTTTGTGTGGTGAGATATTTCCTCTCAAAAATTCGGCCCTTTGGAGAAATTTGGGGTTTTGAGTGCTTCAACCTCCATGGGAGCTTGAGGAACGCTCCTTGCTTGGTTGTGCAACCATTGGTGGTAAGATTCTACCCCTTGAACCTTATTTTCATGGAAAATTGCATGAGTTAGGGTTCAATGAATAGTAAATTGGGGTTTGTGATGAAATGTTGTTAAATTAGCTATGTTCTAGGAAGAATGGAGCTTAGAGCATGTTATGGAAAATGCTAAGAATGTCATTTAATCGGTGAAAATGAGCTTAGATAGCTAAATGATTATATTTGAAAAATGGCAAGAATATGACACTTAGATATTGGATTCTTGCATTGTTGATAAATGGTATGGCTTGGTTGATTGATGATTGTGTCCTAATGATGTCTAGGATTGAGACATTTGGACCGACCGTGAGTGATCAACCGCTTGAGCAAGCTATGGAGCTTGAGTAGCTCATTGGAATAGGTGTGTTACTTGTAAGTCATTGTTGAAACCAAAGTTGATTGGTTGCTGAACTGTTGGTGGTGAACAAAGGTTGAACGGAAGCTTTGAGGTAAGCCTTCGGACCTTGGGTGTAATTCCCTTGACTGTTCTACCAAGCCCTGAAAGGGTAGAGGTTGTGATTGTGTATATAAATGCAATAAAATAGTGTAATGCTTTGTTATACGTATGTGTATGCATTTGGTGTGGCATAGGATGGTGTTTCCCTATGTTGGTATGTTGCATGACGATGCGTAAATCATACTTGGTAGTTAGCTGGCCAGTAGGACTATTTGCATCTGAGTTTCCTTAGGACAGCTTGAGAGCTCGAGGGATTTCTCCTGGAGATGTATTGCACTTTGCATAGATATGTATTTACTGCATTATTATTGTTATTGCTATTACACTGATATGGAACTGTGGGGTGGAGAGATGCTCCAAGGACCCCTGGTTTACTGGATATATTCGTATATCTCACCCCGTGTTGTGGGGACCCCTTCAGGTAAGGATGCTGCAGGAGCCACCAGTGGCAAGTGGCCATACTTGGACTAGTATTGATGCATGAGGATCCAGTATTTTGATATTATACATGTTGTTTTGTAGCTCACATGTATAGGATTGTAATTCATAGACCATTGATAGATGTATGATTTGTATATTGGAATGGACTTAGCCTATGCTCATGCCTTTGGTCATCTCTTTTGTTGATGGGAGCCAAGGGAATGATCATAGTGTTTTGTAAGCTAAGTTCCATGATTTGTAATGGATATGTAGTGTAAATGATGCCTACTTGGAATTCAATATATGCATGCTTGTTATGTATTGAGTTATTGAATTGGTTGGGCTGAGAATCAATTAGGTACCTTTTGTTTAAATTGGGAAACGTTGAGAAAACAAAGGTTATGCTGCCCAGATTCTAGCTAAATCTCATGAGGAGAGGTTGGATGAGTGCTAGGATTTAGTTTTGGGGCATGGACAATTGGGGTTTGGAATGGGGATGCATCTTCCCCTAGACTTGGACTTGAAAAATGTGGGAATTGGAATTCCCTGGCAGCGCGCTTAAGCGCCCAAGAGCGCGCTCAAGCGTCCTGCTGCCCCTGTGAGTGCCAATGCATTCGGCCTCCTCGCGCTGGAGCGCCCAAGTGGGGGCTTAAGCGCCCAGGATTGCGCGCTTAAGCGCCCTGGTTTGCGCTTAAGCGCCCTTCGCTGCAGAAAGGAGGGAGGCTTACTGTCTCCTCGAGTTTTAGCGCCCAGTGTGGGGCTTAAGCGCCCAGGATTGCGCGCTTGAGCGCCCTTAGCCACTGAGGGAGGAGATGCTTCTGTCTCTGCGCGCTAAAACGTCTAAATGGGAGCTTAAGCGCCCAGGATAGCGCGCTTAAGCGCCCTGGTGCGCGCTTAAGCGCCCATTTACACTGAAATACCTGATGCTTCCTGCCTCCGTGCGCTTAAGCGCCCAGATGGAGGCTTTAGTGCCCGATAGCGCGCGCTTGAGCGCCCGATAGCGCGCGCTTGAGCGCCCGGTAGCGCGCTGAAGCGTGCGGGGCCTGTGACCAACACTCTCTTGTGTTGCTACAAATTGTCATAACTTGGGCTACAGTGCTCCGATTTGAGCGCGGTTTGAAGCCACGCGTAGCTAATGAAGAGATCTACAATAGGGTAGAAGTTGTGAAATAAATAGGAAGTAAATTAATGGTTTAAAAATAGAATATGAACATGATGTTAAGCTTAATTTATCTGATTCCGCATGGTAATACGGTTATGATCACGGAATTGGGTATTATAAGTTCGGTATGTTTTAAAATGAAAAAATTTATCCGGATTTTAATTGAACCCATGTGATTGTAACTGCGCTTAATATCATAATGCGATGTTAACAAACCGGTTCTAGAACGGGGTGTTACAGGCGGACCTACTAGTCCCCCTCTAAAATATGAAAATATATTCTACTATATGATATGCAACATAGTCTAAAAAAGCAAAATTTTGAAAGTGCTTTTAAAAAGTGAAAGACAAGCGATGTTATTCATAAGAGAAGTGTTCCACCCGTTCATTACACTCAATTAGAGATAACTATTCTTTACCAGATTTAACCTGCCAGTACATATGGCAGATTTTGTTCTTGGTCTGCTACTCTCCTCAATCAATGTGAAAAGTTGGCTTTTCCGTTGTATACAAAGAAGAGTTCAGTTAGTAATGCATATTCACTCTACCTATCAAATTTGTCTAGAATTTGATTTTATATTGATTGATTATCTAATTTTGTTTTTATAATCATTAAAAATTTATACATATTGTCATGTCAGAACTCAGGAGAAGAGTATTTAAGTTTTGACTTTGTTGGCACAAAAAAAAGGTCAGTAATAGTTATCAATTATTAGTTGGGACCAAATGCTAAAAATAAATAACACATTAATAAATTACTGTGTCTTTTCCTAAATAACAGCTAAGGCATGAAGGTAAACAATAAAAAATTGATCTTACAAACAAAATATAGGGTCTTAAGGCTAGTTCCTCATTGAAATAGAAGATGCATTGGACAACTGTCACTGGAAACAAAAAATTGGCAAAAAATTCTGTAATTTTATTAGGTTCTTCTCAATCAACCAAAACTGACATTACCTTTTCATAATAGTAATATAAATTTTCGCCCCCCGTCATATAATTTTCTGGGTCCGCCACTGTTCAGTGCTAAAACTATTTTTTATGTGTCAATTTATCATTAAGAATTAGGAGTAGTGAACAGTGCATAAATATCCATTGTATAATAGTATATATCTAATTTGTAATGCCAAAAAGAAAGGATTTAATAAAAAGTAACTAACACATCAGTTATCACCTAAGTGATGGAAAAGTTTAAGGTGTACTTGTTGCACTGAATTTAGTGTATTTTTATTAAGATATGTAGGCGGATCTTAAGGACCTAAAAATTTACCCAGTAAAAATGCACTACCATCGCACTGAACTTCAATGCGATGGTGCACCAAAAATTTATTCCCAAATGATATCTCACGCATGTATAATAACCCTCCTTTATATTACCTATTGCTTCCATTCCACATTCATTGGGACAACGAAAATGTCTCCACCAAATAAAATGCAACAAAATAATTGAAAACTTTTGTATACAAAATCCAATATATACTGATTAATTCATTCATAAAATTGAAATGGGGTTGCTAGTCTTTTTCTTTCCTACAAATAGATATAGATAGCTGTAATATCCCCGTTTCGAGCCGGTTCCATTAACATACATATGATATAAACAGAAACAACGGAAGACTTAAACTTACGAAAGTACAAGCTAACTTTTTCTTTTTCTTAATCCTTTTTCACATGACATATCATATTGCACACTTCTCCTAGTTTAATTCTTATTCGACGAAGACGAAAATCGGACAGAGTAACGTCTGTAAATCGGACAAACGGGGATTTGCAAATCTCACTCTCAAGGTATCCTGATAGACATATCATCTTAAACATATCATATAATCATATATGGTCCAAAAACAGATCTAATACCCATCCATGGGTGCATGCATAACTGGCTCTGTGCCACTATGTCTAACAGCATACATATTTCAGCACATGAACATATCTGAATACACAAATGTACATGCATTGCATCAAATATGAACACATGTACAAAACATATACGGACCATATACTGTATAATGGATCAAACATCATGATCACAAAATGAATAGAACACTATACAACAATAGATATTCTCCAAAAATACGTCTAAATCCAAAAATACGTCTAAAATAAATAGTAGCCTCCGGCCACCCAGAACACCATATCCTCATACCAGTACCTCTAGCCACGGTTAATGTCCTTGTCCCGTGAGGGCTCTTCAATTAACTGTGTTCCTGAAATCATATCCCCAAACGGGGTTAGAGACGAATCTCTAGTAAACTCCAGTTTATGGAAAACTCTCCATACCCTAGGCTCACTTCCTGCATGACAGTCAGATACATAATATACAAAACATCATATAAGCAATTATCATAACTAAACAAAGCATATATACATATCTTATCAAAGACATACACAGTCATTCCTAAGGGATGACCCCAAGCGGAAATCAACGCACGTAACAAATATCATTTACAAAAATCATCACAATACTCACATCAGAACAAAACGTGTTATATCAGAGACGTACGCAATCATACCCAAGGGATGACCCCAAGCGGAAATCAACGTACGTAACAATATCATTTTCAAAATCATTATACATATCACATAAAACATGTCATATAATCAAATATCATAACTAAACAAAACATATACACATATCTTATCAGAGACGTACGCAGTCATTCCCAAGGGATGACCCCAAGCGAAAATCAACGTACGTGTTTCCAAGAGAGGACCCCAAGCGGAACCAGAACAAATCAGAGGTGTACACCATCAGTCCCGAGGGATGACCCCAAGCAGACATCAGTGCACATAGGATCAATGGTCAGAGATCATCACATAACAGAGGTGTGCACAGTCAATCCCAAGGGAGTACCCCAAGCGGGAATCAGTGCACATGTTCCCAAGGGAGGACCCCAAGCGGAACTCAATATATAACAGATATATACACAGTCAGACCCAAGGGAGGACCCCAAACGGACATCAGTGCATATAGAATCAATACAGAAATCACATCAAAATATATCAAAGTAAACACATCAAAGCATATCAAAATAAACACATCAAAACATATCACATCACATCATCATATAGTTCTATATGAATGCATCTATATCATATATCTCATACATATCATACAACCTGACCACAGTCCGTACACTTGGCGGAACACAAAGTAGGAGCGAACCCCATAAACATAGAGCTTACCTCTTGGAGCTTTACAATTTGCTTACTTGAAGAACAAGCTACTTATCTTGCTCCACGAGAATCCAAACGTTCACAGTCCCTAGGCACACCTAGAGAAGGAATTCAACACAAAACTCAATAAAATGATATAATGCCATGTAAATGTAACACCCCGTTCTAGAACCGGATTGTTATCATTGCGTACGGCATTAAGCGCAGTTACAATCACATTGGTTCAATTAGAAAATCGGATAAATTTTCCTTTTTAAACAAGTCGGATTTAAATAACCAAGTGCGTGATCATAACTATATATACTTCGCGGAATAGTGGGACTAAACTTAATATTAGATATTAGTCCTTTCACTAATATCGTGCACCAATCCTTTCACTAGCACGCACATCAGTCCTTCCACTGATGATTTTATCAGTCCTTTCACTGATTTCACATATCAGTCCTTTCACTGATGATTTTATCAGTCCTTTCACTGATTTCACATATCAGTCCTTTCACTGATGATTTTATCAGTCCTTTCACTGATTTCACATATCAGTCCTTTCACTGACATGGCACACCAGTCCTTTCACTGATGATTTTATCAGTCCTTTCACTGATTTCACATATATCAGTCCTTTCACTGACTTCACAGTAAATATACAAGACACACACTTTATTGTTTATTTTCTTTTTACTTAATCATATTAAGTCATGAGTGGGTGGTTCTTTGTTCAACAAATCCCCACAAAATTCCACATATTCACTTAGTCTTAGGATAGTCCCAAAAGGCCTTTAGAACACTCATTACTCCTTTTAGCACCTAAAAGTCTATTTTTCCCAATTTAAGGCATAATGCCCATTACAAAGGAGCTATAAGATTTCTCTTTGTCTAGTGCCTAAACCCAAGCTTAGCCACCTATATAAACTATTTTACGCATATAAGTGATCTCACTTTACGAAACAATATCTCCGAACATATACCTCATTTGAAAATGACCAAAACTCATTTTATGGCCATACAAAGGAGCTACCTTATTTTCATTTTTATTTCGCCAAAGCGAAGGTCCATACACCTTAGAATATTATTCCACGCATAAAAGTATGCTCGCTTTGTAAAACAGTAACTCATAACACATACTTCCTTTGAAAATGGCTAAGAGGCACATAAAGGAAATCATGCCAACATCATGATTCCAATGCTTTAGTCCATCAAATTCAAGCTTATCACACACCTCTAATCCAAGATTCATTAATTCATATATATACGGTACTGTTCATCTCTACAGTACTATTCATGTATATGTCACTATTCAAAAATACGGTATCTTTAATTTTTCAAATACATTTTCACCGTTAAAATTCACATCTAAACACTTTTCTCAACATGAGCTAAACTTGAATCAAGCTCTAACATGCTCAATCGAACCAAATTTTCAAAATGAAAACCCAAATCAATATTTCTCAAAACTCAAAGAAAACTAGGATTTCTTAACATAGACTTACCTAGAATCACCCAATGAGTGGATTTCCAACCTCAAATTAGATCAAAATGCCTTCTTGGACCTTTAATCAACAAAGGGGCGCCATTTTCCCTTCCATTTTTCTCTCAATACAAGGCTTTTTGATAGATTATGGATTAGGGGTTGTGTTTGTCTCCCAATTCTAAGCAACTTTGATTTTTACCTCACTTGATTTCATCAAGAAATGAATAAGTTGGAATTAAAGCCCTCCTTCAATGGCTACGGTCGACGCACAAAGAAGAAGACAAAGAACGAGGCGCGTACGAGGAGAAAATGAAATGAGGTAGTGGTTTATACACTTAAGTATTTAAATTAGTTTAATTGGGTAAAATCTTATCTATCTATGCACCTCCATTCACTATCAAACTCTGCACACTAGTCCAGAATATTTTTATGGTAATATTTATAATTTTACTTTTTACTTTCGGGTAACTTTATTTACCCGCATTTTTACTCCTTAACTATCATTTTAACTCCTTTTTTCACCAAAGGTGACTTTATTTCTTTTTCTTTATAATTTTCCTTCCATATTAAATCTATAATAAAATGTGAGGTTCATTATAATAGCAAAGAGGGAAAATGGATTAAAAAGCTAAAGACTATTTGAGGTTAAGTCAAATCATTTTCATCCGGTGGTTGCTCTTCTTCTTTGGCAGTGTCAGCCTTCAACACATTCACATCGCCATTAGGCAATTTTCTTGCAAGCCTAATGATCTGGAGACGTTTTGTCAGAAAGTTACATAAAAAATGTGAGTCCACATAAATAAATGTAATAAGTCATTCTTAATTAAATAGAGTAAATACTCTTTTCGGTCCTCAGCAAATTTTACGATGCCCGCTTTAATCCCTAGCAAATAAAAAGGCTATTCATGGTCCCTAAGAAATTCAAATTGGACCCATTTTAGTCCTTTTGAGGTATTAATATGGGTCTTTTTTGAATTTGTAAGGGACCACGATTTCAACTAAATGGGTCCATTTTGAATTTCTAAGGGACCAACAATAGCCTTTTTATTTGCTAAGGATTAAAGTGGGCATCGTGAAATTTGCTGAGGACCAAAAAGAGTATTTACTCAATTAAATATTGAGTGTTTTAAAGCAGATGAACCAATTCAACTCAAAAGCTTAAGCTATTAATGGTCTTATAGATTATATTATAATTCTCTAACAAACCCCTCTCATCAGAGACTATTGGTGTTGAAGGGTGGTTAATGCACAGATTCACCTAGCTGTGCTAAGAAACTCTGTAGTATTTAATTATTTATTGATAGGTTGGGGGCGGTGAGGATCGAATTCATGATCACCTGGTGACAAAGGCTCTAATATTATGTTAAAAACCAATTCAACCTAAAAATTTAAGTTATTAGGTGAAGGTACATTAATAATCTTATATTTTATATTATATTTCTCTAACAATATATCTCCCACGGGGTGGATAAAGTGGACTTAGGAGATTTTAACTCAAGTTAGTGTATGCTTGGATTGAGGAGTTTATATAATTAGATTGTACTCATTATGCTTATCTGCAACTCCAAAAGAAAATCTATGTATAGATAAACTAAGTCACTTACCACATGATCAAGATTTGAAATGGTGCTGGATTGAGTAACACGTACGTCTTATTTCTTCAATGTCTCCATCCTTGAATGCATCAAGAAGCTTGCTAGCACAACGTTATCCTGGTCACTTCTGAGAAAAGCATGAATCCTAGAGACATCACAAGCATTTATTCCCATTTATTCAACAGTTTTAATAATTAACTGCATGGGGAATGAGAAAAGATTTCAGAGTAAAAGTCAATCTTAGAAAAATAAAATACAATAAAAAAGTGAACCCATAAGATTTACTACAATGTTCTAAAGAAGCAAGCTAATAATAATAATAATAATAATAATAATAATAAGAAGAACAAGAAGAAGAAGAAGAATTGTAGAAGTGCTATATGGATCCAATTCACATATTGGTTGACTTAGCAGTCACATAATAGCACAAGAAGGAGCAGGCAGTAGCTTACTGAGAGCAGTCATTATAGCACTTCTCTGCTTGCTTATAGTCTTGAGCATAAAGGTAGACAATAATTGCACTAAGATATGCCTGCATGTGAACAGGTATGTGGGAGAGATTTTATCATAAAATAACAGAAAGTACCAGCACAAGAAGCCATGCATGTGGGAACAAAACATTTTCTTAACTTGCAGTGTTAGAATAACAATTGGGCAGTAGCTTTGCACTAACTGAAGAAATTCCAACCGTTTGGACACGTAAAAAATAAAATATAACGAGTTACCATACATCAGAAAAAATCATTTGCATTGCATGCACCCTTCATTTAAGGTTAAGAGTACTTCAGTCTTTTACTGCAAAACGTTATTTGTTAAGCTTAATACAAGCAACCAAGATGAAGGACACAGTAGGCTGCTCTGGGTACAACTATAAGTTTTGGTGACTATTATTTAACTTAATCATTTGTGCCTGCCATTGTCTCTTTCCATTTTATTTTTTCTTGTCATATGAAGGACTACAACTGCCATTGCCCAAGTTACAATCATCTTAACAGAAAGGGAAGGCCTAACCTACAGACAGTGCTTGGACTCGAATAAAGTGTGAATCAAGTGCGGAACATATTCTTGGATGGTGGATTCCCACAAACAATTTCTTGAATTAACAGTTACCATTTTGCCAGCTAAATCTTAAATTTCCCCATTCTAACTTCTGACCTGAATCATAAACCTAAATTCAACTAGGAATCTTAGGCCCACCTAAAACTTGTCGATTCTTTTCTAAATAATGTAAGCGGATAAGCAGTAATCATTGATACAGATATTATTAGAACAGAATAAAGTACTGTGTTTTTAGTATTCTAGACTTCTCAGTACAATGTATTTCTGTTCTATTTTTGCACCCAAAAGTGTAGGGACTTAATCAATGATTTTATGTTTCTCCTACACAGGAAACGATGAATAAGAATAAACCCAAATGATAAAAAGAAAATACAATGCTTCTTATTACAGGAATAAATTCTAGTTACGGATAAAAATACTATTGTAACATAATGAGTTCAAAGACCTCTTAGAACGTTTGGGCTTTTAGAAAAAAATAGTTTTTATCTCTTCCTTATTTTAAGAGTACTTTTTTACAAAAGTTAAAGCTATTTATATTTTTATAAAAATATTTAATTTTTTTGACAAAAATTGACTTTTTACTTCTGCTTTTTGGCTTTTTTTGTGACGAGACATCCAAACAAACTTAAAGTGAAAAATGCTTTTTTTTTCTGGAAAAAAGTGACTTCTGAAGAAAAAAGTCCATCCAAACAGCCTTTAGTTTTCCTCTATATGAAAGTGTCAGCTGTTAAAGGCATAACTGATGCCCCTATAAATAGGTAATTCAAATATCATTTTCCAAACAAGATAAAGTGTAGGAAAACAAATACTCTAACGCCAAACATACAGATTTCACCATGTTTATTACTTATGGTCATACTCACAAGTTAAATTATATCAGCGTATTTGTCCAGAACATTGATAGATAGACCAAAGAAGTATTCTTTTTTCTTTAGGAGTTGACTTAAAATACCGTATGCAAAATTAAAATAATTCCAAACCTTGCACTGGCTATTAGTAGCATTACATTTGTCAACTGCTAAGCCCAATCTCAGCAGAAAAGATGCAGCATCTAAATACCTGTGTATTGTGGAACCATACCCGAGGTCCCAGGAAATGTGCAAATCAGCAATCAAGAAATATAGTTCAGGTATTAAAATTTACAGTTGTGCAAATAAATAGTGTACTAATGTTCTGCTAATAACATCAATTATACCTCCAAAAGCAGCTGCTTTTGCCTAACAAGTTCACAGAAGATGCAAGAGGATAAAGCAAACAAAAACATTAAGGAGCAAAAAATATATTAGAACTATGTTGTGGACTAGTTTTCTCGTAAGCTCCCTTTTCAAGTCATTGATAAGCTAATTCTTGGTCCTGTTAATGTTAATGTTATTAGTGTCAGTAGCTGCTGGCTCAGTTGAATTTTAGTTTTCTATTTCTTTATTTTATTTCAGCAGTATTTTAGCAAATTTCTTAGATATTGGTCAGTAGTTGCAGTTAGACTAAAATTCAAGAGTTAAAGGTGGATCCCTGTTCAGTTGAAACCGTGATGCATATGGAGTCTACCCTGTGAAAAGTCTTTCTAGATTTTTAATTACTATAGATTTGTTATGAGGGGAAAAAATAAAAAAACTTAATGCTCATAAGAGTAAGAATACCATCACAAAAGTTTTAATGCTTTCTTTCAGGCAGAATCCTTGCAATAAAGAGTTTGATAAGCCCCAAATCTAGTATAATTTTCATTGTGATATACAATTTCTGAGGCATCAACCTAAGAAGCCCCAGGTGAGAACCATGGTATTTCTTTTCCTTCTATTTAGCTTAATATTTTTTGTGTTAATCACTACCAGATAGAATTGCTTTGCTGGTTACACATCATGGAAATCATTTTGTTTAAAACTTAGAATTCTTTTGCTTCATTCTACCACAAAAGCCCATCAAGCGTCTAATTCTAAATTTGAAGGTTCCTTTCACAGCATACAAACAGTCAAAAATTTGGTCCTCAATCATCATCTCATTGCTTGCAAATTGTGAAAGCCTAACATACTAATGAATCTCCCATTCATCTGATTTCCAGATCCTAACTTTAGCCTAATAATTTCATTTTTTTTTGTTTGTTGTCCTCTTTCAATCTGGCTATCACAGCTTAACCACATTCGGCATCGTATGTTTTAAGCTAAACTTCTGGAAAGGTTGTTAACTTAAAATTATCAGGATGAAATAAAAATCTTCTTCAATATGATATCATATATGGACATGGTAAAATGCATCAGGTATAGAGGCCCTTTCATCTGTCCATCTAGTAAAGTAGAACCCAAGAACACTCCTCTTCATTTAGGGCATGTTTGGTGCATAGTATAAGATCTGATAGTATAAGATCTGATTGTATAAGACCTGATTGAATTTTAATACTATCCAGCGTTTGGCATGGTATTATATAACATAATATATTGTATAAGATAATATCATCTAGTATTTGGTAATACACTGTATAATATTATATAGGATAAAAATATCTTTTAATAAAGAATTTATATAATTCTTCAAAAAATATCATATGATATTAATTTTTATAAAAATCTATTCATCAGTGTGTCCAAAAAATAAATTAAATTTTATAAAAATAAAAATAATTGTAACATCTCGGGCGCTGACGAGGGCAGAGAGTTATCGCCGGTGCGAAAGGGCATGGTGCGAAAAGGCACAAAAAAGGAGCGGCTCCTGACAGGCTTCTAGGAACGGGGGTACATGAATGAATCGAATCAACACCCGAAAGAGAGGGATTCCAGAGACTGTGCTGGTATGGGACGGTGCAGTTGGGAATGACTTATAAGAATTAATTGGTACTACCTGTACTAACAAGATGCATCTGTTTTTCGGTAGCCTGGAACGGAAGAACTCCATTGTTAAGCGTGCTTGACTTGGAGCAATTCTGGGATGGGTAACCTTTTGGGAAGTGTTTTTCTGAGAGGTGTGCGAGTGAGGACAAAGCACACTGAAAAGTCTCGTGTTAGTGTGTGGGGACAGTCGTTGATCCTTGCAAGTTGCCAGGCGTTACAAGTGGTATCAGAGCAGGGCCTCTCTTCCAGTACGGTGTGGTTCGAGTACGAACCAGGCGGAAGCTGGTGGGCATGTAACATCTCGGGCGCTGACGAGGGCGGGGAGTGATCGCCGGTGCGAAAGGGCATGGTGCGAAAGGGCACAAACAAGGAGCGCTCCTGGCAGGCTTCTAGGGACGAGGGTATATGAATGAATCGAATCAACACCCGAAAGAGAGGGATTCCAGAGACTGTTCTGGTATGGGACGGTGCAGTTGGGAATGACTTATAAGAATTAATTGGTACTACCTATACTAACCAGATGCATCTACTTTTCGGTAGCCTGGAACGGAAAAACTCCATAGTTAAGCGTGCTTGATTTGGAGCAATTCTGGGATAGGTGACCTCCTGGAAGGTTTTTTCGGGAAGTGTGCAAGTGAGGACAAAGCATGCTGAAAAGTCTTGTGTTATTGTGTAGGGACAGTCGTTGATCCTTGCAAGTTGTCAGGCGTTACAATAATCAATATTTTAAAATTTAATATTATTGAAAAAATAATTTTTATTTTAATATATTAATATTAAAATAATATATTAATTTTTAAGAATTACACTGGTCAACGATGTTAATACATTAATCCCTTATCAGGCCTAATCCATCCCCTTTAGGCCGGATTAAGTTATACATCATTTTAATGTATTAAGGGATTCTGCTGTATAAACTTATACTATACGATGGTCACACCAAACAACTAAAAATGTCATAACGTATAGTATAAGCTTATACTATTAGCCTTATACGTCACACTAAACAGACCCTTAGGGGATGTTTGGTACAGGTAAAAAAAAAATTTTATGTTTGGTACAGGTGAATTTTTTTTTTTACCAGGAAAATGTAATTATCAGAGATCTGCAGGGAAAAGGAGTTAGGTAGGAAATTTTAAAAAAAGTTGTTTGATTGGGCAAAATATTACCTAAAAAATTGGGTGAAATTTCCTGAATCTATGTTTGGTTGAAGATAAAATATTGATGGAAAACCAAGTTGAAATTATAAAATAACCCTTTACAATATTTTAATGAGAACTACTGTTGCCTAAAGTCAACCAGCTAAATGGTTATTCACTCACTTTTGGCACTAGTAGGTTACAAAGGGTAATTTTAGCAGCTACCATGTCCAATTTTTATCACTTAGGTGCTTATCTGTGAAATACCACCGTCGAAGTAGGATCTGAGCACCATTTTTTTGGTCCAATTTTGCATACAAAGTTCAATGGCTGGGCAAATTGGTTAGCTAGGCAAATTTTTTGATAACCTGTACCAAACATGGACAGGCTACCTACCCACTCTCAGATGCCTAGCAATATTTCAAGATATCTGCTACCAAACACAACCTTAAGGTGGTGTTTGATTTATGGTTTTTGGAAACTTTCCTATGCAAATGAAGCAAGCATTTCAGTTTGCACTTGTTTGGTTCAACAGATTCACTCAAAATCCCCGTCCATCCAATTTGCATTGCTTTTTCAATTTTTTCAATTTACATAGCTTTCGACACTGTTTAGAAAGACAAAAGGTAGGTGGTTTTATTTGGAAAGCAGGCTAAACAACTTTCTTCCATACCATTATACCCTTCTTCCAGATCAACACAAGATTTTATGACTCTTCATCTTTGATAAACTCTGAAGCCTTTCTGGGTTGATGGTAGCGGTGAATCGGTGATAGTGAACCATTTTAATTTCCTTGTCTAAAGCCACGATATTTGACACTTTTTACTATATCAGAATCAACAAGACAGAGAGGAAAAAAAATGAAGGAAAAGAAAAAGTTAGAAATGAGTGCAGCCCAAGTGTTTCGTAAAATGTTTTGCTTGTTGTGAGAGAAAAAGGGTGTGAGGTTGTGGAAGAAAGTGCTTTGCTTTGAGATGATTTAACTTGTTATTGATGGAAGAGTGAGAGAGAAAGGAAAGAATGAAGAAGGAAGAAGGAAGAAGCAAGAGAAAGTGCACTTGTGGAAGAACCTTGCTCTCAATTTTCTCCACCTCTAACCTTATGGATGAACGCGGCTGTCAACGACGGCGAGTCTTTAAAACAATGGGGTTGATTTAAATGTAAAAAACACATAGATTAAAAAAATAAAAATAAAAATAAAACGGGGTTATTTTCGTAAAAACAAAAAAAATTTCCATCTATATTTTATCTACACCCAAACATAGACTTTATAAAAGTTACCTAATTTCTCCATCAAAATTTTATCCAACCAAACAACTTTTTTTACATTTTCCTATCAAACTCATATTCCAACCATTTCCCTAGTAATCACATTTTCTTATTATTCATAAAATTTTCTCCTCAACCAAACGCCTCCTAAGGGAATATTAAAATTTATCCATGATATGTTACATTTTTCAGGATTCAATTGTAAATGTTTGACTTATGCTTGTCTAATATATTTTAAAATGAAATCAATGGAGAAGCATGAGTAAACATTCAACGGCATGCACCGACAGAGTAATATATGTCATAGAGTTGGCTATAATATAGATAACGTAAAGCATTAGAAACACAAGAACCCCATCTTTCTCTAATCCAAACTTAGATTAACAACAAAAAAATCACTAAATCAATTGTTATCATACATGTGCGTAAAAAAGAGGATTGGAATCAACGTATGGCAGGGCAATAAACACAACATTGCACCAAATTGTGCTAAAACCTCCACCACCGCCCACGAAGAGCAGGTGTCCGCCGGGGGTCAGCCCCTCTCTCTCCCAATTCCCTCGATAGAACTGGTCGGGATGCCAACCAACACAAAACAAAGGACCATGGTATGAAAACAAATATGGATATTCAGGGAGCACCGCCATATTCTCTCTGTCTCTCTCTTTGTATATTAGATTTGTAATCAGTGGCGGAAGATAAGAATGTGTTTTTATCAGTGGCTGAACATAATAATGTGTTTTTTTTTCAAAACTATTTTATAAAACAACTTATAAAAGTTGTTTTGTAGAAAAAAGAAGAAATATAATCTATTTGATTATAACTACTAGAATACCATTAATAAAAATTTCCTAACAAACTAATTAATTCAATCACTTCAAGCCCATCAGAAACATTTTGTCATTCAACAAAATTTTGGCAACAAAATTTCGGCCACAAAATTTTGACCATTAATGTTCTAGGTTAACTAAATCAACAGACTGATAGGCTAAAAGGACCACACCAAATATTTTGAGTTCTGCAAAATAATTATAGATCAGTAAACTAAGTAAGAACATGTTATAGAGTTGTCATGTCAATAAATCATGAAATGTGCACATACCATATTTCTTCCCTTCAACTATGGTTACCCTCACTATTGAATCCATGGATACAGAAGCCAATGCCTATATTACAGAAGTCATATCTATGACTAACTACCTTCAAACAGGGCATAAGACAACAAATTTTTAATAAAGGGCAAACCCCAATGCACAAGGCTCCCCAACTTGCAAGGGTAGGGGTGGGGTTGATTTTAAGCAACTGTACTTTTATATTTTTTGCAAAAGATTATTTTTTGCAAAGGTAGGGGTGGTGAATGTGAGCAAGGAGCTATATATGCAAGAGAATAAAAATACACTAGCATTGATTCCTTGGCTTGGATCTTGATTCAACCCTCCTCTTAATTAAGGTAAAATAATAATACTTCTACGCAATATCTTAAATTCTCAGGAATTAAAACTTTTTTATGAATTTGGTAAATGGAAAACTAACTTACCCGACAACAATGGATGTAAACAAAAGAGAGATGAGAAGCAACATACTTGCATCCCATGCTCATCGAACAAATAATTCCATTTCCTTTCTATGAGGCTACTCATCAATAGATAGACGCAGACTTGGCTGTAATGTAGATAATGTAAAGCATTAGAAACACAAGAACCACATATTTCTCTAATGCAAACTTAGATTAACAACAAAAAAATCACTAAATCAATTGTTATCATACATGTGCGTAAGAGAGAGGATTGAAATCAACGTATGCCAGGGCAATAAACACAGCATTGCGCCAAATTGTGCTAAAATCTCCACAACCGCCCACGAAGAGCAGGTGTCCGCCGGGGGTCAGTCCCTCTTTCTCCCAATTTCCTCGATACAACTGGTCGGGATGCCAACCAAAACAAAACAAAGGACCATGGTATGAAAACAAATATGGATATTTAGGGAGCACCACCATATTCTCTCTGTCTCTCTCTTTCTATATTAGATTTGTAATCAGCGCGGAAGATAAGAATGTCTTTTTATCAGTGGCTGAACATAATAATGTGTTTTTGTCTTTGTTTTTGTTTTTGTTTTTAAAACTATTTTATAAAACAACTTATAAAAGTTGTTTTGTAGAAAAAAGAAGAAAAATAATCTGTTTGATTATAACTACTAGAATGCCATTAATAAAATTTTCCTAACAAACTAATTAATTCAATCACTTCAGGCCCATCAAAATGTTTTGTCATTCAACAAAATTTCGGCCAGTGATGTTCTAGGTTAACTAAATCAACAGACTGATAGGCTAAAAGGACCACACCAAATATTTTGACTTCTGCAAAACAATTATAGATCAGTAAACTAAGTAAGAACATGTTATAGAGTTGTCATGTCAACAAATCATGAAATGTGCACATATCATATTTCTTCCCTTCAATTATGGTTACCCTCACTGTTAAATCCATGGATACAGAAGCCAAGGCCCTGAATACAGAAGCCATATCTATGACTAACTACCTTCAAACAGGGCATAAGACAAACAAATTTCTAATAAAGGGCAAACCCAAATGCACAAGGCTCCTCAACTTGCAAGGGTAGGGGTGGGGTTGATTTTAAGCAACTTTACCCTTATATTTTTTTGCTAAAAGATTATTTTTTGCAAAAAGATTATTCTTTGCAAGGGTAGGGGTGGTGAACGTGAGCAAGGAGCTATATATGCAAGGGAATAAAAATAGACTAACATTGATTCCTTGGCTTGGACCTTAATTCAACCCTCCTTTTAATTAAGGTAAAATAATAATACTTGTAAGCAATATCTTAAATTCTCAGTAATTACAACTTTTTTATGGATTTGATAATTGGGAATCTACCTACCCAACAATAATGGATGTAAACAAATACCTGCATCTCATGCTCATCGAACAAACAATTCCATCTCTTTTGGGGTGAACTGCCGCTCTATGAGGCTGCTCATCAATAGATAGACGCAGAACCGGCTGTAATATAGATAATGTAAAGCATTAGAAACACAAGAATCACATCTTTCTCTAATGCAAACTTAGATTAACAACAAAAAAATTACTAAATCAATTGCTATCATACCCGTGCGTAAGAGAGAGGATTTGAATCACCGTATGGCAGGGCAATAATCACAGTATTGTGCCAAATTGTGCTAAAACCTCCACAACCGCCCACGAAGAGCAGGTGTCCGCCGGGGGCCAGCCTCTCTCTTTCTCCCAATCCCCTCGATACAACTGGTCGGGATGCCAACCAACACAAAACAAAGGACCATGGTATGAAAATAAATATGGATATTCAGGGATCGCCGCCATATTCTCTCTGTCTCTCTCTCTTTGTGTATTAGGTTTGCAATCAGCGGCGGATGATAAGAATGTGTCTTTATCAGTGGCTGGACATAATAATGTGCTTTTTTCTTTCTTTTTTTAAATTGTTTTAGAAAACAACTTACAAAAGTTGTTTTGTAGAAAAAAGAAGAAAAATAATCTGGTTGATTATAATTACTAGAATGCCATTAATAAAATTTTCCTGACAATCTAATTAATTCAATCACTTCAGGCCCATCAGAAATGTTTTGTTACTCAACAAAATTTTGGCCACAAAATTTCAGCCACAAGATTTCAACCAGTAATGTTCCAGGTTAACTAAATCAACAGACTGATAGGCTAAAAAGACCACACCAAATATTTTGAGTTCTGCAAAACAATTATAGATCATTAAACTAAATAAGAACATGTTATAGAGTTGTCATGTCAACAAATCATGAAATATGCACATATCATATATCTTCCCTTCAATTATTGTTACCCTCACTGTTGAATCCATGGATACAGAAACCAATGCCCTGAATACAGAAGCCATATCTATGACTAACTACCTTCAAACAGGGCATAAGACAACAAATTTCTAATAAAGGGCAAACCCCAATGCACAAGGCTCCCCAACTTGCAAGGGTAGGGGTGGGGTTGATTTTAATGAACATAATAATGTGTTTTTATTTAAACTATTTTATAAAACAACTTATAAAATTTGTTTTGTAGAAAAAAGAAGAAAAATAATCTGTTTGATTATAATTACTAGAATGCCATTAATAAAATTTTCTTAACAAACTAATTAATTCAATCACTTCAAGCCCATCAGAAACGTTTTGTCATTCAACAAGATTTTGGCCACAAAATTTCGACCAATAATGTTCCAGGTTAACTAAATCAACAGACTGATAGGCTAAAAGGACCACACCAAATATTATGAGTTCTGCAAAATAATTATAGATCAGTAAACTAAGTAAGAACATTATAGAATTGTCATGTCAACAAATCATGAAATGTGCAAATACCATATTTCTTCCCTTCAATTATTGTTACCTTCACTGTTGAATCCATGGATACAAAAGCCAATGCCCTGAATACAGAAGTCATATCTATGACTAACTACCTTCTAACAGGGCATAAGACAACAAATTTCTAATAAAGGGCAAACCTCAATCCACAAAGTCTCCCCAACTTGCAAGAGTAGGGGTGAGGTTGATTTTAAGCAACTTTACCCTTATATTTTTTGCAAAAAGATTATTTTTGCAAGGGTAGGGGTGGTGAACGTGAGCAAGGAGCTATATATGCAAGAGAATAAAAATAGACTAGCATTGATTCCTTGGCTTGGACCTTGATTCAACCCTCCACTTAATTAAGGTAAAATAATAATACTTCTACGCAATATCTTAAATTCTCAGTAATTAAAACTTTTTTATGGATTTGGTAATTGGGAATCTACTTACCCAACAACAATGGATGTAAACAAAGGAGAGATGAGAAGCAACATACCTGCATCCCATGCTTGTCGAACAGACAATTCCATCTCCTTTGGGGTGAACTGCTGCTCTATGAGGCTGCTCATCAATAGATAGACGCAGACCCGACTGTACTATAGATAATGTAAAGCATTAGAAACACAAGAACCACATCTTTCTCTAATGCAAACTTAGATTAACAACAAAAAAATTACTAAATCAATTGCTATCATACCCGTGCGTAAGAGAGAGGATTGGAATCACCGTATAGCAGGGCAATAAACACAGCATTGCGCCAAATTATGCTAAAACCTCCACAGCCGCCCACGAAGAGCAGGTGTCCGCCGGGGGCCAGCCTTTCTCTCTCCCAATCCCCTCGATACAACTTGTCGGGATGCCAACCAACACAAAACAAAGGACCATGGTATGAAAATAAATATGGATATTCAGGGAGCGCCGCCATATTCTCTCTCTCTCTTTGTATATTAGGTTTGGAATCAGCGGCGGAAGATACGAATGTGTCTTTATCAGTGGCTGAACATAATAATGTGTTTTGTTTTTTTTTTAAACTGTTTTATAAAACAACTTATAAAAGTTGTTTTGTAGAAAAAAGAAGAAAAATAATCTGTTTGATTATAATTACTAGAATGCCATTAATAAAATATTTCTCCGTGTTTCTGTCACTTTTAGGGGGCATTTGTTAGCCGGATTAATTAAATTATATATAAATATATCTTCAATTTTAATAAGCAATTGAAGATATATTTAATTTAAATTAAAGAGCCTTATCACTATTTTAATTTTTAAACAATAAAAGCACGAACATACACATGATATTTTTTAGAAAGACATATTTTATTAGTTTACGTATTTTACATTATATCTCAACCAATTTATTTATAAATAACAATTTTCATACGAAAACAAAATAGTTATTAAAATATGATAATCCTGCTTCAAATTTTTCAATTTAACTACCAAAGAAGAAAACTTAGTTGAGGCATGCATGGATTTCATAATTGTAACTAATCAACAAAAGCAAAAGATTCCAAAAACATGCAATTTAGAATGCAATGAGAGAACACTTTTTGCACACTATTGCTATGCCACCGAACCATAATGTGTCCACTTTCTTCGAGGAACGGGCAAAAAAAGCATTACTTTAAATATTTGAATATTGGTTGAAGGTGAGTGAATTTATAGTGGTCCGGGACCACAAAGTATTGGATGAGATTGAGGTGAGAGAAAGAGAGAAAAAGTTGAGGAGAGAGAAGTGAAAAAGAAAAAAATAAATAAATAATACATGTGTCAATTTTTGAATAAAAGGACTACGGTGGTCTGAGAGCATATTAAAAAATTAAGTTGAAGGCAATGTGTGGACAAAGCTCAAGCTTCAACCTTCCATTAGTTTCTTACATGCCCCCACTGAGTGCTTCCCTTTATAAATACTATATTTATATTTAGATTTGGTATAGGAATATTCCATCTTTAATATACACATTTATATAGTAGGGAGGGATACAATAAGGAAACACTATCGCATTTATAACTAATTTTTTTAATTTAATTATAATTTTAATATATTATATGAAGGGAATAAAGGTGAATAAATTATTATTTTATTATTTCAGAAGATTGTATTTTTTATATTCATATAATTATTCATCATATATTTATTATTTTAAAAAATAAAATAAAATACAAAATATTTAAGTGAGTAATAATTACATTATAATATAATATATAAATAAAATTAGTAAAATTTTACATGACATCCAAAAACATATATTAATTTGTAGTTTAAAGTCATTACAAAAACAAAAAAAATGAATGCCATCTTAATAAGTTTCTAACACTAATTAAAAAAATATTTAATGTAGCTTATTAAATATTTTCACTAATGAAATAAAAAATTAATTAATAACTTACTCTTGATTTTTGAAATCAATTAATCTTGAAGGCAGAGAAGCTATCAAGGAGAAGAGAAGTGTCCAATGTTATTTTGGATTTTACTGTAAGAACTGCAACCACCTATACTCCACAATTTTTGGGTCTGCCACAGGGAGCTTGGTTTCAAACAGGTGGATTTGAAACTGCTGGAGAAGGAATCACTATTGGGTTTATTTTATAGACACTGGCATTGATCCTACACACCCTAGTTTTGATGATGATAAATCTGAACACCCATTCCCCGATCCTGCTAAGTTTTCTGGCATCTGTGAGGTTACTCGAGATTTTCCATCTGGTTCTTGCAATAGGAAGCTTATTGGGGCCCGTCATTTTGCAGCATATGCGATAACCAGAGGAATATTTAATTTAACTCAGGACTATGATTCTCCCTTTGATGCTGATGGCCATGGCACGTAAGTATTTAGCATTTCTAAATACTTAATGCTGATGCTGATATTCTCTCTTTGATGCTGATGCTTAATGGGTAATACTTGTCAACCATAATTGGCCACTCTTAGTCCATTCTTCCCCATTTTGTCCATTTTCTATTTGGATGGACAATGATGATATCAATCAATCTGCCTTTCTGTGATTTCATTGTCTTTTTTAAGTTTTCTTTTCTCTAATTGAACGTTGATGAAACATTTTACCAAAAATTACTAAAATATAATTGTTATCTAAAAAATGATTTCATCTTATTAATCAGATTTCTTAGCTAATTAATTTCTCTTAAGCATGGCAAAATCCTATTTTCTTATTTTATTAGTGTGGGTTATTATATCAGTGATTTAAATGGTAGCAAATTTGATGTCAGGAGATGAGATAAATGTGTTTAATTTTCTTATTTTGGCCTTCATTGTTCTTCAACTCCAAAACTCAGTTATGAAGATGACGCGAAATAGTCTTATTATGATAATACCAAGTAATACAGTCCCCATCTGTGATCCTGCGACCTTTAGACTTGCGACCTTTAGACTTCTGATACCATGCATCTTTTGTTGAGAGAAGGCATCATCAAGCTCAACTTAGAGCTTTCTGTTTAGTTCTTCCAAGAAAGGGTTGCTAAAGATCTCTTGGCATTGTTGAATCCCAACTATTTTAGCCTATAAAACATTTTTTTTGTTAGAAAATATTTCTAAATGTATGCTTATTACAATCCGTCAAGGCGGGGATTAAGTTTTACAAGTTGTCTATCACCCTTACCATTCTTAGGCTAGAGTGATTGAAGGAAGGTTTGGAATTAGGCATGCATTTGCCAGGTCGCCAAGAAGTGAAATGACCTGTTCTATGCAAAAGACTGATGACCATCTAAGCTTCATCTTTTAAATTAAGAACCACCTAGATTATTCGGTACAACTCTGGGTATAATACTATTTTTATATAACATAATAATAATGACAATGAAGTTAGGCAAAAAAAAAATTAAAATATTACTATTTTAATAAATAATTATGAATATATAGCTGTTTTGAAACTATTTACGGATTTATTGCACTCATTCATGCCTAAATTAGGCAGAACTATTCACGCCTAAGTTAGGCGTGACTCCCAAGGCATTCACGCCTAAATTAGGCGTGACTCGTCTGGTATTGACACGTGACACAAAAAATTAATAGTTTAACCGTAAAACTTTATAAGGCCATAACTTTTGACTCGGGTATCCGATTGAGGTAATTCTTTTTTTGATTCCACATAACTTTTCGAGATCTACGCAATGACATCCAAACACAATTCAAATTTGCAACAATGATACTATAAAGATGGCACCAAAGTGGATTAACTCATCTATAAATAAGATGACACCAAATTTAGTATTAAATACAAAACGCAATCAGCTCCTATTAAATACCAAACACAATCAACTCCAATAACATTAAATTGAAAATTCAAATAACCTCCAGCAAATTATTTGAATTGGTGATAATCTATAACCAATTCATAAAATTACAACGCAATCAGCTCCTATTAAATACAAAACACAATCAACTCCTATTAAAAACAAAATGCAATCAACTTATTGGAGGTTATTTGAATTTTGAATTTAATGTTATAGTACCATTATTGGGCGTGAATGAGTGCAATATATTCGTAATTAAGTTCAAAACGGTAACTTATTCTTAATTATTTATTAAAAAAGCAATATTTTAATTGTTTTGCCTCTCCCAAGTGTTTGAAAAAAATAGTGTACAAGGTTATTTATTTAATTATTAAAATATATACAAATTTATATAATATTCTACCAAGTGTTTAGAATATTCATTTAATTATTTTCTGTATTAATACAGATTTTTCATATTAATTTTTGAGTTTAAATCACAAATTAAATCTTTATTTTTTTCTTATTAATAATAATTTTTTAATTTTTTTTGGTAATACAATTATTGTAAATTTAAATTGTGTTTGTGAGAGATAAAATATATCAAATGAGATGTCATTGTGTAGATCTCGAAAAGTTATGTGGAATAAAAAAAGAATTACCTCATTCGGATACCCGAGTCAAAAATTATGACTTTCCAAAGTTTTACAGTTCGTAAGTTGACTTTTTTTGCCACGTGTCAACACCAGATGATTCACGCCTAAATTAGGCGTGAATGCCTTGGGAGTCACGCCTAATTTGGGCGTGAATAGTCACACCTAATTTGGGCGTGAAAAAGTGCAATAGATCCGTAGATAGTTTCGAAACAGCTATGTATTCGTAATTATTTATTAAAATAGTAGTATTTTAATTTTTTTGCAAATAATGTTATGAATGTGTGTGATGTTAATTTTGTGAGTTATAATTGTTTTATATCTACTATTAATAATGGTTAATATTAAAAATAATAAATATAATTATTTAATATGAACGATGATTACTCATATCTGATGCGAGATTCTTTATATATCAAAAAAATATAATTTAAATTAAAAAATTTCCCATTCAAATT
>NW_026899108.1:0-7180 GCF_033153095.1 Gastrolobium bilobum
TTATGACTTTGAACTAAAGTATCATCCCGGCAAGGCGAATGTAGTTGCTGATGCCTTGAGCAGAAAAGTCAGAGGAATTGCAAGTATGATGATAGCCGAACAACAATTGATTGAAGATTTCCGAGATTTAAATCTCGCAGTGGTAAACAGTGAATGCGGACAGGAATATTACGCAGTACAAATCCAAGATGAACTCTTAGAGAGGATCAAGGAAGCCCAACAAGCCGTAGATTGTTTGAAACGGTTAAGAAATCAACCTGGAGTTAGTTTAAATCAACAAGGTATAATTACCTTTCAAGGGAAAATTGTCGTCCCTACACGACTCTTGAGAGGTGAAGTGATAGAAATAGCCCACAAGAGTCAGTACTCGATTCACCCAGGAGCCACCAAAATGTACGCAGACATGAAGAATAATTTCTGGTGGAAAGGAATGAAGAGAGATGTTGGAAGATTCGTAAGCAAATGTATGGTGTGCCAGAAAGTAAAGATAGAGCATCAACGACCAGCGGGCACCCTACAGCCCTTGCATATTCCCGAATGGAAATGGCAAAGTATTTGTATGGACTTTGTAACCAGTCTACCCAGAACTCAAGCAGGCTACGATGCCATCTGGGTAGTGGTCGACAGATTGACCAAGTCAGCACACTTTATACCAGTGAAAGGAACGTACACGACAGAGAAGCTGGCTCAAATTTATGTGAAGGAGATTGTAAGACTGCACGGAGTACCAGAAAGTATAATCAGTGATCGGGATCCTAAGTTTACATCCCGATTCTGGTATTCATTACAGCAGGCGTTCGGAACTCAATTACGATTGAGTACGGCGTACCATCCGCAGACAGACGGACAGACTGAAAGAACAATACAGACACTGGAAGACATGTTAAGAGCTTGCGCTTTAGAAAGAGAAGGTTGTTGGGATCAGTATCTGCCTTTGGCAGAATTTTCTTACAACAACAGTCATCATGCAAGTATAGGAATGGCCCCGTACGAAGCTCTGTATGGAAGAAGGTGTCGAACACCTGTATGCTGGGAAGAAGTGGGCGATAAAGAAATGTTTGGGCCAGATATGGTGAACGAAACAACTAAGCAGATAAAGATGATTCGTGACAGGATGCAGAAGGCTCAGGACAGACAAAAGAGTTATTATGATTTGAAGCACCAACCCCTAGACTTTGAAGTAGGGGAACATGTATTTGTTAAGCTCTCTCCTATTACAAGTATTGGAAGAGCACACGTTGTAAGAAAGTTAAGTCCGCGTTATATCGGTCCTTATCAGATTCTGAAAAGGGTGGGGCCGGTAGCTTATCAGTTGGCATTACCTCCAAATTTGGCAAATCTTCACGATGTATTTCATGTTAGCCAATTGAAGAAATATGTAGCCGATCCCTCACATGTTGTATTACCGGATGAAGTGGAAGTACGACCTAATTTGAAGATCCCGGTGGTACCAATCAAGATTCTGGATAGAGAAGAGAAGCAGCTTCGCAGCAAGGTGATACCCATGGTAAAAGTGCAATGGCAAGGAAGGACTCCCGAAGAAGCAACTTGGGAGCGAGAAGATGAGATTAGACAGAAGTACCCCGAGTTATAGTAATTTTCGGGACGAAAATTTTATTAGTGGGGGAGGATATAACAACCCTAAATATTGTATCATGATTAATGAAGAATTATGATAATTAATAAACGAGACATTTCAGATGAAATAGTTTATGATTAAGTAAATTAGAAGTATGGGTCCAATGGACCAAAGACATAAGCATTAGGGATCCAATGAATTCATGGATCAAAGTATAACCCAACAAAGGAAGTTTTAATTCCATTTAATGTGGACAAGTCCAAGTGATACAAAGAAAGCTCTATATGATAAAGTAAAGTCCAATAAGGTAAATGAAACCCAAATCAAGTTAAAGCCCAAAGTAAGGCCATGACATAATAAACCTAAAGAAGTACTATATGACTAGGAATTAAATTAGAATTCTTTCCCTACAAGCAAGAAGCCCACGGTTTTACTAGAGAAAACAAGCTCTAAGAAGTCAATTTAAAGTGTCATAAAATCATGGAAAAATAGGCACAAATTAGGTCAGGTTAATAGGTTAAAGGTCCATAATCTTAAGGAATAAATCATGGTCCAAAATTAAAGGAAATCTTTTCCTTCCAAGCATTTAAAATCCGCGGCCTAGGTGTAGGAAATGAATTTGATTTTATTTGATTTTCAAGCCATTAAATGCAAATCGAATTTCCTTAAGTCAAGCCAGTCAAATTCCTTTAAACAAGGAAGTTAGGATTATGATGATTAGTAGTCAATCACTTTCCCTAAATCAAGCAAATTGATGACAATATGTCAATCAATCAAATAATTCTGTTTCTTAAATCAAGGAAGCAACCTTTATGACGATTAGTCACACCTCATCAATCCCTTAAATCAAGGGAGCAACTTTTAATGACGATTAGTCACACATCATCAATTCCTTAAATCAAGCAATCACTAAATTTCCTTAATCAAGGAAATTGACATCATGTTCTTGTCCCTAAATTAAGCAATCTAACCTATGACAACAAATCACCACCTTACTCTCATTTAATGTGATCGAAACCTACCAGCAATCAAGTAATGGCAAGGCTTCTAGGTTGCCTATTTGAACAAGCTTTAGTCTCTCCTTTTTCCCTCTATAGCCGCGGCACTACCAAAGGAAAGAACAAAGAGTTTAGTTCATTTTGTGAAGTCTATGAATGCTTCGAAATGGTGAGTGTGTTAGTGAGAAATACCTAATTGTTCCAAGATCAAATACAAGCCTGGATCTTAGTCCTTCTTCCTAACAATTCCACCAAAGAACCCTTCATCTCTAAGCAAGAAAATCCCTCTTCTCCTCTCTTTAAGCTTGCGGCCTTGTATGTTCAAGGAGGAAGTAAGTTCATTCAAGAAGATTCAAAGTAGTCAAAGGTCAAGAAGTGTTTCCTTAAGTCGTTGATCATCATCAAAGGTAAGCCTATGAACCTTCTTGGTTAGGAATGACATGTAAAAGCATGAAAGTGATATCCTAAGTATATGATCCCTAGAAGGCCGAACCATGTATGATAATTATAAGCATGAAGAGATGTTTAAATGATATGAAAGATGATGAAATGATGATGTTAGATTAGCATGTTTAGTAGCCTAGGTTCTAAATCAATTTTGCATGATCATAACCTTAGTTGGCCGAATATATAAGATGATGTTTTGAATGATGCTCTAGGATTTAAATATGATAAATTATCAATAATGTTAGAAGCATGTTTTAGAAGTAATCCCCTAGGTATTTTAGGGCAATAAGGCCGAATGGTATGTAGCTAAAAGAGGTTTTATTTGATTAATGTTGAAAGGATCTAACCATGTTAAGTTAATAATATAATTGAAAGCATGTTTTAAAAATTATATTCCTGGATGTTTATCTATGGTGGCCGAACCTATACATGCCTAGAATGAAATCTTTAATAATTCTATTAAGTGTTATGATGACCTAGTAATGTCCTAAAACCTACACAAGTGGGTAAGTAAGCAAAACAACTCCTCTAGGTAATTAAACCTGCAAAGCCGAGACCTATACATGGATAAAACACAAATGTTGAATGTTATATAAGTTACTAAAAGATGATATGATGATGTTAGGGAGTCAAGGGAGCAAACAGGCAAGTAAAGAGATCAAAAGTTGAAAGTATACAAGTAAAGAACGACAAGCACTGTAAGTGTTTACAGTTTTTGAAGTAATCTCTCTATGTATGCCACCATTATGAAACTATGATAAGTTATGGTCTGACTGCAATATGTTTATAGTGCTTTACATTATGTGATTATGATATTTTTGAAACTTAAAACCATGCTATTAAATGTTGGCCTGTGCACTGATACTCCAGTTGCAACCTGACGAGGACTCTGGGTATCTCCGTAAGTCCGTAAAAGCCGGCAGGAATATGATGATGATGATGATGGCATGATATTTTTATATGATGATGATAAATGTTCCATTTTGTATTGTTATTATAAACTGTTGCAGGAGTAAGCGTCATAGTTGGAGAATGCTCCAGCTGTGAACCTTACTGAGATTTTCCCCAAAATCTCACCCCCCTTGACCACCCATTTCAGGAAAAGATGAAAGAAAGTAATAAGAAAGTTATGTGGGAAAGAAAGGGTAAGAGACTGGTACGTAAAGAAGAAGAAACTCCACCTACCTGGGAAGAGAAATTAAAGGATCTAACAGATAGAGGCCTATGGACTGAGGCTATGAAATTATTAATAGAAGCTTTTCCACATTATGATTTCGATGAAGCACTAAGTACACAATGGCTAGAGGAACCACAACCACATTATGACTGGGCTTATGATGCGGCATAAATTATGTTTTTATTTATGATTAGTTAATCTTTTTGGGATTACATTAAATAATGTTTAGTGTTATGTATTTTGCTTTTAATTTTATATGGAATAAGTATGGTTATGTGTTTCCATTCCGCACTCTGATATTTGCATTCGTAAAGTTTAAATTTAGACTTCCGCGCGTTGAATGCATGATGAAGGTGCACCCTATAAGTATTTACATTTGGGGTGTTACAAAAACCAATCCAATTCTGGTCACCAAAGAGAAAAGCATCAATCATAGAGACACCACAAGCATTTATATCCATCAGTTTGAATAATTAATCCAATGGAGCATAAGACAAATTACAGAGAACTGTCAATCTTAAAAAACAAACAGAAATTTTACACATACGATTTATGCAATGAATATAATGTTTTTGCAACAACTCTCCTCTTTTATCCATGCTTGAGATGAGCTATGTAAAATTTTGCAACAAAGCACAACATAGGAAGAGTTTCAAATAAAATACTTCGAGTTACCAAAATTAAAACATCACAAGCTTCACATTCATTGCCTTCTTCAACTTTCGTCTAATTAGCTTCCAAGTGCTTAGACTATTAGTCCAAAACTAGCTTGATAATAAAATTTTAAATTATGATCTTATTGAGCTTGGTATAGATTTCCTCAACTCACTGAGTAAGTACATTTTAAGGTTATACTTATTTCACAATCATATTTGAAAAACTAGGGATTTAGTGATGAGACAGAGAGAAACACATTTCAATTATTACTCATAATGGTTCAATACATAAGTTGATCCTATAGCTCTGTTTTCAATAATATTACAATTACATAAAGACACAAACACAGTTTATCTAGGGTGTACTACTAGTAATATTCAATAGGATAATGCCATAGATGCCATAGCTATGCGGGAATTCTGACATTCAGTCCATTAGTTCTGAAATCAAAACAACGGAGGATATCACACATCCACATTTGGCTCATAACTCGGTTTAATCAGGTGTCCAGAGATAGAAACATTTGTTTAACATATAAAATTTTTTTGGGCTAGAGCATATACTTAGAGTTAAGTCCATTAGTTGTCTTACTTCATCATAAAATCTTAAGTCCTTCTGTTAATTTTATGTTTGAACTAAAATCAAACCCTATCACCTCTGAACACAAAAAATTCAAGCTGGGTTCGGTTATGTAATCAAGTCTTCTAAAAATATTGGAACAAGGTATTATTACCACACTTCAAATTCCAGCGGAACCGAGCATTTATTACCAACAGATTATTACCGTGCAAGAATCTCAGAAAGAAACAATTAATATGGAGGAAAATTTAGAGAGAGAAAAAATAGAAATTTTTTTTTTGTCTGTACACATTATTTGTTCAATATTACAAAGAAAGAAAGAAAAAGAGAGATGTCCAAACTCCAAATACCAATTATTTTCATGGCTATTGGTATGGCTATTATTCAATGGAATATACAAAATGAGTGTATATATGCATAATAGCGGAACTTAATAAAGATCTAGATCTACCCCAACACATCAGAGGTGAATATACAAAACAGGGCTTTTGCAGAAGCCCAACAGAAAATATTGCAATACTCATGCCACGATGAAGAAGAACTGTTAATAGTTCCAAACAACAGATCTTTAAAAATGAAAAACATAAAAAGCGCGTAGAAATCCACCATGAGCTCCATGCAGTTCCCAATAGAGGTGTCTCCGAACGGCTGCGATGGGGAGGCAGTGGAGTTGAGATCGATGGCGGTGGTGGTGGCTGTGGTGATTGTGAGCATTGTGAGGAAGATCAGGAGGATAAGGAGAAGGGAGCGAGGGGAATTGTTGTTTTCCATCAGAGAGAGAATAAAGAGAGAGTGAGGGTTTGGGTTGTGTAGTTGAGTTTCTTGCTTTAGAAAGAAAGAAATAGAGGTTTCTTGGGTTTTATTATTTGTGAACAGAGAGGTTGGGTGTGAATTAATGAATGAATGATGGTAACTAAGAGGAAGGGTTTTCTTTCTTTTTTGTTGCTCAACTTGTTGAATAAGAGCGCAGTAGAAATATCAAAGATGTGTTTTTTAAAATATTTTTTAAGATAATGATTTATATGAAAAAACTTTAAAATAAATGTGAAATGGTATAAAATATATTTTGATACAAGATATGAGTGTTTTTTTCCAAGTTATAAGATAATCAGAAACAAAAGAGTTAAACGTTAATATCAAAATGTAAAAAAAAAAAAAAACACCTATTATTTTGTGTAAATAAATAATCAATATTTTTTTATCTTGGTATTTAGTTAAGATATTTTTATAAATATTCTGTAAAATTAACGTTAATATCAAAAGAATATGTTGCTAAAAATACAAAACAACTTTCCTGGGTTTTTTTTAACAAAGAAATTTCCCATAATAATTATTCAAAATTAGCCCTGCCCAAGATATTTACGTAGTGCATTACTTATAAGACAAATGATATATTAGACATTTGTACCTAACAAAAGATTAGAATTCATAGAATTCTGAATTACTGTTTATTGAATAGATATTTTTTAATTGAGAAAAATATAATAAAATATAAGTTAAAAAGAATTTGGATAAAAATATTTCAAATTATAAAAAGTACGTGTGAGCTGTATACAATCCGTAATTAATTTGATTTTGATTGTGTTAGCAATTATAGAAATTAATTGTAAATAGAATTGATTGATAGGAGACATCAATTCTCCGAGTAATTAATTTGATTTTGATTGTGTTAGCAATTATATGAATTAATTGTAAATAGAATTGATTGATAGGAGAGATTAATTCTCTGATTTTAATATTATT